>NW_025729226.1:55000-57500 GCF_021461385.2 Schistocerca piceifrons
AAAATGGGAACCACACGTCAGCCAGACACTCTGATCACGCACCACTCTCTGCTTCTAACAGGCGCACATACAATATGTAAGCACCAGCATGGAACAACATCCAGTGCATCTTCTCCGCCACATTACACAATCCACACTATCACAACCAGACCAGGAGGTCCGTGCGGAAAATACAATATCCCAGCCTTTCGACATCCACCATTGCGCAGACCAGGCACCAACACCCACACATGTCCTATACAACGGTGCACCCAACATCACAATAGTACCTCCTGTCACAGCGCACAAACAATGACATGAGTCAAAGACACAGGTCTCACACAAGCATAGAATTGGAGCGCCGCCTCTAATAAGCCAAAGGTGCATCCTGACGTGACAAATCTGATCATGTCACAAGCATTCACTTACTATAATCACTATCAACGAACCTGCCGCCCCCGCCCCCCCCCCCCCTACACCTTTCCGTACAACAACGTGTAACCTAACCTAACCTAACCTAACCTATGTTGTACCTTAACCTAACCTATGTTGTACCTTAACCTAACCTATGTTGTACCTTAACCTAACCTATGTTGTACCTTAACCTAACCTATGTTGTACCTTAACCTAACCTATGTTGTACCTTAACCTAACCTATGTTGTACCTTAACCTAACCCATGTTGTACCTTAACCTAACCCATGTTGTACCTTAACCTAACCCATGTTGTACCTTAACCTAACCCATGTTGTACCTTAACCTAACCCATGTTGTACCTTAACCTAACCCATGTTGTGCCTCAACCTAACCCATGTTGTGCCTCAACCTAACCCATGTTGTGCCTCAACCTAACCCATGTTGTGCCTCAACCTAACCCATGTTGTGCCTTAACCTAACCCATGTTGTGCCTCAACCTAACCCATGTTGTGCCTTAACCTAACCCATGTTGTGCCTTAACCTAACCCATGTTGTGCCTTAACCTAACCCATGTTGTGCCTTAACCTAACCCATGTTGTGCCTTAACCTAACCCATGTTGTGCCTTAACCTAACCCATGTTGTGCCTTAACCTAACCCATGTTGTGCCTTAACCTAACCCATGTTGTGCCTTAACCTAACCCATGTTGTCGCCTTAACGTAACCCACGTTGTCGCCTAAACCTGCTCTGTAATTGTTATACGACTCGTTCAATTACTGTAGTGTTGCCCACCCGCAACCCTCGCAATATAGTTCGCTACTCGCACTGCCCGCACCCCTGTGTATCGCTTCATGTTAAACACCTTGCAAGTCTTGCTCACTTTCCACATGCTCCTGCTGTACACTGTAATGTGGATGGCAGCAGGACGTACATGCCGCCCCTCCCCACGTCCCCACCTTGCCCCCTGCCTTCGCAAGCTGGTTGGTGAGAAGTTTGCATGTTCAATGCCCTTCGCATGCGACGTACTCAGGCTACGTTGTGGTGCGGCCTGTGTCAACTGTCCGCTGATGTCGTACGCGTGAACCACAATCTGTACTGCACATTCGTCCTTATGTACTGAATGATACATCGTGGCACATGTGTGACCGCACAACGACTGCGCCCAAAAACGGCGGACCATACAGTGCAAATATTGTGCACGCAGCTACGTGTCGTCTCCCTATGAGAGCTGGATTGCAGTGTGGTACGCCATAGAGACGTGTGGGAGGAACGGACGCCGTGGATGGCGATCAGCATGAGCTGTCTGTTGATGTATTCGGACCTAGTCGTCTCTCCTCACACACCGTGATGGCATGGTGCACCGCGTTCCATATCTGCGACATGCTACAGAGGCCGGTTGACAGTCGTTCGAGCAATGGACATCGCATACGTACGGGGGCCACCTTCCACGTATTGTCTAGGAGTGCACATTTTGTTGCGTGTATGTGGGCAGACGTAGTGTGGCGTGACACCTGACACAGGCATGCAATAATCGTTGAAGTTGCAAATGGCGATGGACGCCTGCGTTTTCTGGTGAAGTTACGCAAATGAACAAATGGTAACCTGTTGTGGTGCGGTTGTTCTCGCTAGGGGTGAATCGGTGATGGCGACGATAGGTTGAGGTACTAACCGGTTGTTCCAGCGATACCCACCATGCCGACGAAACTGAACGGCATCTGGGTGTGAAGCGATACGCGGCGGTGGCTGGGTGGGACCGTCCCCGGCCGGTGAGGGGGCGCCTCCCGGCGTGCTGGCCGCGCGGTGCGTGGGCGCACGCGCTACAGCCGGCTGGTGGGGGCGGCCAGTGGCAGGCGCGCCGGCCGACGGACGCGGCAGGCGTCGCAGCTGCGCGCCGGCGCACCCTGCGCGCGGCGCCGTGCGGCCAAAGTAGGTCCTCGCGGGCCCGGTGCGAAGCGCGGTGGACATCTTCAGTGTGCTGGTCCGATTGAGGACTGTGTGCGTTGAGGATGCGCCGCCGCCCGGCGCTCGGCGCCGCGACGCCGTCTGCTGCTCGGTCGCCCCAGCGGTTCTCGCTGGTGGTTTGTATCGCAGCTGTGCGGATGTGTT
>NW_025729226.1:67500-70000 GCF_021461385.2 Schistocerca piceifrons
TGCTCCTGCTGTACACTGTAATGTGGATGGCAGCAGGACGTACATGCCGCCCCTCCCCACGTCCCCACCTTGCCCCCTGCCTTCGCAAGCTGGTTGGTGAGAAGTTTGCATGTTCAATGCCCTTCGCATGCGACGTACTCAGGCTACGTTGTGGTGCGGCCTGTGTCAACTGTCCGCTGATGTCGTACGCGTGAACCACAATCTGTACTGCACATTCGTCCTTATGTACTGAATGATACATCGTGGCACATGTGTGACCGCACAACGACTGCGCCCAAAAACGGCGGACCATACAGTGCAAATATTGTGCACGCAGCTACGTGTCGTCTCCCTATGAGAGCTGGATTGCAGTGTGGTACGCCATAGAGACGTGTGGGAGGAACGGACGCCGTGGATGGCGATCAGCATGAGCTGTCTGTTGATGTATTCGGACCTAGTCGTCTCTCCTCACACACCGTGATGGCATGGTGCACCGCGTTCCATATCTGCGACATGCTACAGAGGCCGGTTGACAGTCGTTCGAGCAATGGACATCGCATACGTACGGGGGCCACCTTCCACGTATTGTCTAGGCGTGCACATTTTGTTGCGTGTATGTGGGCAGACGTAGTGTGGCGTGACACCTGACACAGGCATGCAATAATCGTTGAAGTTGCAAATGGCGATGGACGCCTGCGTTTTCTGGTGAAGTTACGCAAATGAACAAATGGTAACCTGTTGTGGTGCGGTTGTTCTCGCTAGGGGTGAATCGGTGATGGCGACGATAGGTTGAGGTACTAACCGGTTGTTCCAGCGATACCCACCATGCCGACGAAACTGAACGGCATCTGGGTGTGAAGCGATACGCGGCGGTGGCTGGGTGGGACCGTCCCCGGCCGGTGAGGGGGCGCCTCCCGGCGTGCTGGCCGCGCGGTGCGTGGGCGCACGCGCTACAGCCGGCTGGTGGGGGCGGCCAGTGGCAGGCGCGCCGGCCGACGGACGCGGCAGGCGTCGCAGCTGCGCGCCGGCGCACCCTGCGCGCGGCGCCGTGCGGCCAAAGTAGGTCCTCGCGGGCCCGGTGCGAAGCGCGGTGGACATCTTCAGTGTGCTGGTCCGATTGAGGACTGTGTGCGTTGAGGATGCGCCGCCGCCCGGCGCTCGGCGCCGCGACGCCGTCTGCTGCTCGGTCGCCCCAGCGGTTCTCGCTGGTGGTTTGTATCGCAGCTGTGCGGATGTGTTGGCGCGTGCGCTGTGCTGGGAGAGTTCGCTTCGGCACCCAAGTGGGGCTTTTGTCCTTCTGTGGCGCTGGCGTTGGAGCTGCCGGTCACCGTAGGTGGCGCGTGTTGTCTCCCGCCGGCAATGCCACGACAGCACGCTCCCGGGCCTCTGTCGGCAGCGGCAAGCTCAGTTGGGAGCACGGGTGGTCGCACCGAAAGCGTCTACTCGCCTAACTCCGGGCGATTGCGCCTCTCTCGAACCCGACCAAGTACTTGGGACGGCGCTGCGCGCCGCCGGGACCTGAGAGGGTTTCGAGGTGTATTGTGCAGGGGAGCTCAGCCTCCTCCTGTTTGCAGAATGATTGAGCGGACGCTTGCGTGTTCGCGCGGGCCCCCGGGACACACTCCCGGGCGGCCGGCTGCTCAGCTCTAGTTGACGCAGCTCCCTGGTTGATCCTGCCAGTAGTCATATGCTTGTCTCAAAGATTAAGCCATGCATGTCTCAGTACAAGCCGCATTAAGGTGAAACCGCGAATGGCTCATTAAATCAGTTATGGTTCCTTAGATCGTACCCACGTTACTTGGATAACTGTGGTAATTCTAGAGCTAATACATGCAAACAGAGTCCCGACCAGAGATGGAAGGGACGCTTTTATTAGATCAAAACCAATCGGTCGGCTCGTCCGGTCCGTTTGCCTTGGTGACTCTGAATAACTTTGGGCTGATCGCACGGTCCTCGTACCGGCGACGCATCTTTCAAATGTCTGCCTTATCAACTGTCGATGGTAGGTTCTGCGCCTACCATGGTTGTAACGGGTAACGGGGAATCAGGGTTCGATTCCGGAGAGGGAGCCTGAGAAACGGCTACCACATCCAAGGAAGGCAGCAGGCGCGCAAATTACCCACTCCCGGCACGGGGAGGTAGTGACGAAAAATAACGATACGGGACTCATCCGAGGCCCCGTAATCGGAATGAGTACACTTTAAATCCTTTAACGAGTATCTATTGGAGGGCAAGTCTGGTGCCAGCAGCCGCGGTAATTCCAGCTCCAATAGCGTATATTAAAGTTGTTGCGGTTAAAAAGCTCGTAGTTGGATTTGTGTCCCACGCTGTTGGTTCACCGCCCGTCGGTGTTTAACTGGCATGTATCGTGGGACGTCCTGCCGGTGGGGCGAGCTGAAGGCGTGCGACCGCCTCGTGCGTGCTCGTGCGTCCCGAGGCGGACCCCGTTGAAATCCTACCAGGGTGCTCTTTATTGAGTGTCTCGGTGGGCCGGCACGTTTACTTTGAACAAATTAGAGTG
>NW_025729226.1:77500-80000 GCF_021461385.2 Schistocerca piceifrons
CTCTCTGCTTCTAACAGGCGCACATACAATATGTAAGCACCAGCATGGAACAACATCCAGTGCATCTTCTCCGCCACATTACACAATCCACACTATCACAACCAGACCAGGAGGTCCGTGCGGAAAATACAATATCCCAGCCTTTCGACATCCACCATTGCGCAGACCAGGCACCAACACCCACACATGTCCTATACAACGGTGCACCCAACATCACAATAGTACCTCCTGTCACAGCGCACAAACAATGACATGAGTCAAAGACACAGGTCTCACACAAGCATAGAATTGGAGCGCCGCCTCTAATAAGCCAAAGGTGCATCCTGACGTGACAAATCTGATCATGTCACAAGCATTCACTTACTATAATCACTATCAACGAACCTGCCGCCCCCGCCCCCCCCCCCCCTACACCTTTCCGTACAACAACGTGTAACCTAACCTAACCTAACCTAACCTATGTTGTACCTTAACCTAACCTATGTTGTACCTTAACCTAACCTATGTTGTACCTTAACCTAACCTATGTTGTACCTTAACCTAACCTATGTTGTACCTTAACCTAACCTATGTTGTACCTTAACCTAACCCATGTTGTACCTTAACCTAACCCATGTTGTACCTTAACCTAACCCATGTTGTACCTTAACCTAACCCATGTTGTACCTTAACCTAACCCATGTTGTACCTTAACCTAACCCATGTTGTGCCTCAACCTAACCCATGTTGTGCCTCAACCTAACCCATGTTGTGCCTCAACCTAACCCATGTTGTGCCTCAACCTAACCCATGTTGTGCCTTAACCTAACCCATGTTGTGCCTCAACCTAACCCATGTTGTGCCTTAACCTAACCCATGTTGTGCCTTAACCTAACCCATGTTGTGCCTTAACCTAACCCATGTTGTGCCTTAACCTAACCCATGTTGTGCCTTAACCTAACCCATGTTGTGCCTTAACCTAACCCATGTTGTGCCTTAACCTAACCCATGTTGTGCCTTAACCTAACCCATGTTGTGCCTTAACCTAACCCATGTTGTCGCCTTAACGTAACCCACGTTGTCGCCTAAACCTGCTCTGTAATTGTTATACGACTCGTTCAATTACTGTAGTGTTGCCCACCCGCAACCCTCGCAATATAGTTCGCTACTCGCACTGCCCGCACCCCTGTGTATCGCTTCATGTTAAACACCTTGCAAGTCTTGCTCACTTTCCACATGCTCCTGCTGTACACTGTAATGTGGATGGCAGCAGGACGTACATGCCGCCCCTCCCCACGTCCCCACCTTGCCCCCTGCCTTCGCAAGCTGGTTGGTGAGAAGTTTGCATGTTCAATGCCCTTCGCATGCGACGTACTCAGGCTACGTTGTGGTGCGGCCTGTGTCAACTGTCCGCTGATGTCGTACGCGTGAACCACAATCTGTACTGCACATTCGTCCTTATGTACTGAATGATACATCGTGGCACATGTGTGACCGCACAACGACTGCGCCCAAAAACGGCGGACCATACAGTGCAAATATTGTGCACGCAGCTACGTGTCGTCTCCCTATGAGAGCTGGATTGCAGTGTGGTACGCCATAGAGACGTGTGGGAGGAACGGACGCCGTGGATGGCGATCAGCATGAGCTGTCTGTTGATGTATTCGGACCTAGTCGTCTCTCCTCACACACCGTGATGGCATGGTGCACCGCGTTCCATATCTGCGACATGCTACAGAGGCCGGTTGACAGTCGTTCGAGCAATGGACATCGCATACGTACGGGGGCCACCTTCCACGTATTGTCTAGGCGTGCACATTTTGTTGCGTGTATGTGGGCAGACGTAGTGTGGCGTGACACCTGACACAGGCATGCAATAATCGTTGAAGTTGCAAATGGCGATGGACGCCTGCGTTTTCTGGTGAAGTTACGCAAATGAACAAATGGTAACCTGTTGTGGTGCGGTTGTTCTCGCTAGGGGTGAATCGGTGATGGCGACGATAGGTTGAGGTACTAACCGGTTGTTCCAGCGATACCCACCATGCCGACGAAACTGAACGGCATCTGGGTGTGAAGCGATACGCGGCGGTGGCTGGGTGGGACCGTCCCCGGCCGGTGAGGGGGCGCCTCCCGGCGTGCTGGCCGCGCGGTGCGTGGGCGCACGCGCTACAGCCGGCTGGTGGGGGCGGCCAGTGGCAGGCGCGCCGGCCGACGGACGCGGCAGGCGTCGCAGCTGCGCGCCGGCGCACCCTGCGCGCGGCGCCGTGCGGCCAAAGTAGGTCCTCGCGGGCCCGGTGCGAAGCGCGGTGGACATCTTCAGTGTGCTGGTCCGATTGAGGACTGTGTGCGTTGAGGATGCGCCGCCGCCCGGCGCTCGGCGCCGCGACGCCGTCTGCTGCTCGGTCGCCCCAGCGGTTCTCGCTGGTGGTTTGTATCGCAGCTGTGCGGATGTGTTGGCGCGTGCGCTGTGCTGGGAGAGTTCGCTTCGGCACCCAAGTGGGGCTTTTGTCCTTCTGTGGCG
>NW_025729226.1:90000-92500 GCF_021461385.2 Schistocerca piceifrons
CACCTTGCCCCCTGCCTTCGCAAGCTGGTTGGTGAGAAGTTTGCATGTTCAATGCCCTTCGCATGCGACGTACTCAGGCTACGTTGTGGTGCGGCCTGTGTCAACTGTCCGCTGATGTCGTACGCGTGAACCACAATCTGTACTGCACATTCGTCCTTATGTACTGAATGATACATCGTGGCACATGTGTGACCGCACAACGACTGCGCCCAAAAACGGCGGACCATACAGTGCAAATATTGTGCACGCAGCTACGTGTCGTCTCCCTATGAGAGCTGGATTGCAGTGTGGTACGCCATAGAGACGTGTGGGAGGAACGGACGCCGTGGATGGCGATCAGCATGAGCTGTCTGTTGATGTATTCGGACCTAGTCGTCTCTCCTCACACACCGTGATGGCATGGTGCACCGCGTTCCATATCTGCGACATGCTACAGAGGCCGGTTGACAGTCGTTCGAGCAATGGACATCGCATACGTACGGGGGCCACCTTCCACGTATTGTCTAGGCGTGCACATTTTGTTGCGTGTATGTGGGCAGACGTAGTGTGGCGTGACACCTGACACAGGCATGCAATAATCGTTGAAGTTGCAAATGGCGATGGACGCCTGCGTTTTCTGGTGAAGTTACGCAAATGAACAAATGGTAACCTGTTGTGGTGCGGTTGTTCTCGCTAGGGGTGAATCGGTGATGGCGACGATAGGTTGAGGTACTAACCGGTTGTTCCAGCGATACCCACCATGCCGACGAAACTGAACGGCATCTGGGTGTGAAGCGATACGCGGCGGTGGCTGGGTGGGACCGTCCCCGGCCGGTGAGGGGGCGCCTCCCGGCGTGCTGGCCGCGCGGTGCGTGGGCGCACGCGCTACAGCCGGCTGGTGGGGGCGGCCAGTGGCAGGCGCGCCGGCCGACGGACGCGGCAGGCGTCGCAGCTGCGCGCCGGCGCACCCTGCGCGCGGCGCCGTGCGGCCAAAGTAGGTCCTCGCGGGCCCGGTGCGAAGCGCGGTGGACATCTTCAGTGTGCTGGTCCGATTGAGGACTGTGTGCGTTGAGGATGCGCCGCCGCCCGGCGCTCGGCGCCGCGACGCCGTCTGCTGCTCGGTCGCCCCAGCGGTTCTCGCTGGTGGTTTGTATCGCAGCTGTGCGGATGTGTTGGCGCGTGCGCTGTGCTGGGAGAGTTCGCTTCGGCACCCAAGTGGGGCTTTTGTCCTTCTGTGGCGCTGGCGTTGGAGCTGCCGGTCACCGTAGGTGGCGCGTGTTGTCTCCCGCCGGCAATGCCACGACAGCACGCTCCCGGGCCTCTGTCGGCAGCGGCAAGCTCAGTTGGGAGCACGGGTGGTCGCACCGAAAGCGTCTACTCGCCTAACTCCGGGCGATTGCGCCTCTCTCGAACCCGACCAAGTACTTGGGACGGCGCTGCGCGCCGCCGGGACCTGAGAGGGTTTCGAGGTGTATTGTGCAGGGGAGCTCAGCCTCCTCCTGTTTGCAGAATGATTGAGCGGACGCTTGCGTGTTCGCGCGGGCCCCCGGGACACACTCCCGGGCGGCCGGCTGCTCAGCTCTAGTTGACGCAGCTCCCTGGTTGATCCTGCCAGTAGTCATATGCTTGTCTCAAAGATTAAGCCATGCATGTCTCAGTACAAGCCGCATTAAGGTGAAACCGCGAATGGCTCATTAAATCAGTTATGGTTCCTTAGATCGTACCCACGTTACTTGGATAACTGTGGTAATTCTAGAGCTAATACATGCAAACAGAGTCCCGACCAGAGATGGAAGGGACGCTTTTATTAGATCAAAACCAATCGGTCGGCTCGTCCGGTCCGTTTGCCTTGGTGACTCTGAATAACTTTGGGCTGATCGCACGGTCCTCGTACCGGCGACGCATCTTTCAAATGTCTGCCTTATCAACTGTCGATGGTAGGTTCTGCGCCTACCATGGTTGTAACGGGTAACGGGGAATCAGGGTTCGATTCCGGAGAGGGAGCCTGAGAAACGGCTACCACATCCAAGGAAGGCAGCAGGCGCGCAAATTACCCACTCCCGGCACGGGGAGGTAGTGACGAAAAATAACGATACGGGACTCATCCGAGGCCCCGTAATCGGAATGAGTACACTTTAAATCCTTTAACGAGTATCTATTGGAGGGCAAGTCTGGTGCCAGCAGCCGCGGTAATTCCAGCTCCAATAGCGTATATTAAAGTTGTTGCGGTTAAAAAGCTCGTAGTTGGATTTGTGTCCCACGCTGTTGGTTCACCGCCCGTCGGTGTTTAACTGGCATGTATCGTGGGACGTCCTGCCGGTGGGGCGAGCTGAAGGCGTGCGACCGCCTCGTGCGTGCTCGTGCGTCCCGAGGCGGACCCCGTTGAAATCCTACCAGGGTGCTCTTTATTGAGTGTCTCGGTGGGCCGGCACGTTTACTTTGAACAAATTAGAGTGCTTAAAGCAGGCAAGCCCGCCTGAATACTGTGTGCATGGAATAATGGAATAGGACCTCGGTTCTA
>NW_025729226.1:100000-102500 GCF_021461385.2 Schistocerca piceifrons
TCTTCTCCGCCACATTACACAATCCACACTATCACAACCAGACCAGGAGGTCCGTGCGGAAAATACAATATCCCAGCCTTTCGACATCCACCATTGCGCAGACCAGGCACCAACACCCACACATGTCCTATACAACGGTGCACCCAACATCACAATAGTACCTCCTGTCACAGCGCACAAACAATGACATGAGTCAAAGACACAGGTCTCACACAAGCATAGAATTGGAGCGCCGCCTCTAATAAGCCAAAGGTGCATCCTGACGTGACAAATCTGATCATGTCACAAGCATTCACTTACTATAATCACTATCAACGAACCTGCCGCCCCCGCCCCCCCCCCCCCCCTACACCTTTCCGTACAACAACGTGTAACCTAACCTAACCTAACCTAACCTATGTTGTACCTTAACCTAACCTATGTTGTACCTTAACCTAACCTATGTTGTACCTTAACCTAACCTATGTTGTACCTTAACCTAACCTATGTTGTACCTTAACCTAACCTATGTTGTACCTTAACCTAACCCATGTTGTACCTTAACCTAACCCATGTTGTACCTTAACCTAACCCATGTTGTACCTTAACCTAACCCATGTTGTACCTTAACCTAACCCATGTTGTACCTTAACCTAACCCATGTTGTGCCTCAACCTAACCCATGTTGTGCCTCAACCTAACCCATGTTGTGCCTCAACCTAACCCATGTTGTGCCTTAACCTAACCCATGTTGTGCCTCAACCTAACCCATGTTGTGCCTTAACCTAACCCATGTTGTGCCTTAACCTAACCCATGTTGTGCCTTAACCTAACCCATGTTGTGCCTTAACCTAACCCATGTTGTGCCTTAACCTAACCCATGTTGTGCCTTAACCTAACCCATGTTGTGCCTTAACCTAACCCATGTTGTGCCTTAACCTAACCCATGTTGTGCCTTAACCTAACCCATGTTGTCGCCTTAACGTAACCCACGTTGTCGCCTAAACCTGCTCTGTAATTGTTATACGACTCGTTCAATTACTGTAGTGTTGCCCACCCGCAACCCTCGCAATATAGTTCGCTACTCGCACTGCCCGCACCCCTGTGTATCGCTTCATGTTAAACACCTTGCAAGTCTTGCTCACTTTCCACATGCTCCTGCTGTACACTGTAATGTGGATGGCAGCAGGACGTACATGCCGCCCCTCCCCACGTCCCCACCTTGCCCCCTGCCTTCGCAAGCTGGTTGGTGAGAAGTTTGCATGTTCAATGCCCTTCGCATGCGACGTACTCAGGCTACGTTGTGGTGCGGCCTGTGTCAACTGTCCGCTGATGTCGTACGCGTGAACCACAATCTGTACTGCACATTCGTCCTTATGTACTGAATGATACATCGTGGCACATGTGTGACCGCACAACGACTGCGCCCAAAAACGGCGGACCATACAGTGCAAATATTGTGCACGCAGCTACGTGTCGTCTCCCTATGAGAGCTGGATTGCAGTGTGGTACGCCATAGAGACGTGTGGGAGGAACGGACGCCGTGGATGGCGATCAGCATGAGCTGTCTGTTGATGTATTCGGACCTAGTCGTCTCTCCTCACACACCGTGATGGCATGGTGCACCGCGTTCCATATCTGCGACATGCTACAGAGGCCGGTTGACAGTCGTTCGAGCAATGGACATCGCATACGTACGGGGGCCACCTTCCACGTATTGTCTAGGCGTGCACATTTTGTTGCGTGTATGTGGGCAGACGTAGTGTGGCGTGACACCTGACACAGGCATGCAATAATCGTTGAAGTTGCAAATGGCGATGGACGCCTGCGTTTTCTGGTGAAGTTACGCAAATGAACAAATGGTAACCTGTTGTGGTGCGGTTGTTCTCGCTAGGGGTGAATCGGTGATGGCGACGATAGGTTGAGGTACTAACCGGTTGTTCCAGCGATACCCACCATGCCGACGAAACTGAACGGCATCTGGGTGTGAAGCGATACGCGGCGGTGGCTGGGTGGGACCGTCCCCGGCCGGTGAGGGGGCGCCTCCCGGCGTGCTGGCCGCGCGGTGCGTGGGCGCACGCGCTACAGCCGGCTGGTGGGGGCGGCCAGTGGCAGGCGCGCCGGCCGACGGACGCGGCAGGCGTCGCAGCTGCGCGCCGGCGCACCCTGCGCGCGGCGCCGTGCGGCCAAAGTAGGTCCTCGCGGGCCCGGTGCGAAGCGCGGTGGACATCTTCAGTGTGCTGGTCCGATTGAGGACTGTGTGCGTTGAGGATGCGCCGCCGCCCGGCGCTCGGCGCCGCGACGCCGTCTGCTGCTCGGTCGCCCCAGCGGTTCTCGCTGGTGGTTTGTATCGCAGCTGTGCGGATGTGTTGGCGCGTGCGCTGTGCTGGGAGAGTTCGCTTCGGCACCCAAGTGGGGCTTTTGTCCTTCTGTGGCGCTGGCGTTGGAGCTGCCGGTCACCGTAGGTGGCGCGTGTTGTCTCCCGCCGGCAATGCCACGACAGCACGCTCCCGGGCCTCTG
>NW_025729226.1:112500-115000 GCF_021461385.2 Schistocerca piceifrons
TCGTACGCGTGAACCACAATCTGTACTGCACATTCGTCCTTATGTACTGAATGATACATCGTGGCACATGTGTGACCGCACAACGACTGCGCCCAAAAACGGCGGACCATACAGTGCAAATATTGTGCACGCAGCTACGTGTCGTCTCCCTATGAGAGCTGGATTGCAGTGTGGTACGCCATAGAGACGTGTGGGAGGAACGGACGCCGTGGATGGCGATCAGCATGAGCTGTCTGTTGATGTATTCGGACCTAGTCGTCTCTCCTCACACACCGTGATGGCATGGTGCACCGCGTTCCCATATCTGCGACATGCTACAGAGGCCGGTTGACAGTCGTTCGAGCAATGGACATCGCATACGTACGGGGGCCACCTTCCACGTATTGTCTAGGCGTGCACATTTTGTTGCGTGTATGTGGGCAGACGTAGTGTGGCGTGACACCTGACACAGGCATGCAATAATCGTTGAAGTTGCAAATGGCGATGGACGCCTGCGTTTTCTGGTGAAGTTACGCAAATGAACAAATGGTAACCTGTTGTGGTGCGGTTGTTCTCGCTAGGGGTGAATCGGTGATGGCGACGATAGGTTGAGGTACTAACCGGTTGTTCCAGCGATACCCACCATGCCGACGAAACTGAACGGCATCTGGGTGTGAAGCGATACGCGGCGGTGGCTGGGTGGGACCGTCCCCGGCCGGTGAGGGGGCGCCTCCCGGCGTGCTGGCCGCGCGGTGCGTGGGCGCACGCGCTACAGCCGGCTGGTGGGGGCGGCCAGTGGCAGGCGCGCCGGCCGACGGACGCGGCAGGCGTCGCAGCTGCGCGCCGGCGCACCCTGCGCGCGGCGCCCGTGCGGCCAAAGTAGGTCCTCGCGGGCCCGGTGCGAAGCGCGGTGGACATCTTCAGTGTGCTGGTCCGATTGAGGACTGTGTGCGTTGAGGATGCGCCGCCGCCCGGCGCTCGGCGCCGCGACGCCGTCTGCTGCTCGGTCGCCCCAGCGGTTCTCGCTGGTGGTTTGTATCGCAGCTGTGCGGATGTGTTGGCGCGTGCGCTGTGCTGGGAGAGTTCGCTTCGGCACCCAAGTGGGGCTTTTGTCCTTCTGTGGCGCTGGCGTTGGAGCTGCCGGTCACCGTAGGTGGCGCGTGTTGTCTCCCGCCGGCAATGCCACGACAGCACGCTCCCGGGCCTCTGTCGGCAGCGGCAAGCTCAGTTGGGAGCACGGGTGGTCGCACCGAAAGCGTCTACTCGCCTAACTCCGGGCGATTGCGCCTCTCTCGAACCCGACCAAGTACTTGGGACGGCGCTGCGCGCCGCCGGGACCTGAGAGGGTTTCGAGGTGTATTGTGCAGGGGAGCTCAGCCTCCTCCTGTTTGCAGAATGATTGAGCGGACGCTTGCGTGTTCGCGCGGGCCCCCCGGGACACACTCCCGGGCGGCCGGCTGCTCAGCTCTAGTTGACGCAGCTCCCTGGTTGATCCTGCCAGTAGTCATATGCTTGTCTCAAAGATTAAGCCATGCATGTCTCAGTACAAGCCGCATTAAGGTGAAACCGCGAATGGCTCATTAAATCAGTTATGGTTCCTTAGATCGTACCCACGTTACTTGGATAACTGTGGTAATTCTAGAGCTAATACATGCAAACAGAGTCCCGACCAGAGATGGAAGGGACGCTTTTATTAGATCAAAACCAATCGGTCGGCTCGTCCGGTCCGTTTGCCTTGGTGACTCTGAATAACTTTGGGCTGATCGCACGGTCCTCGTACCGGCGACGCATCTTTCAAATGTCTGCCTTATCAACTGTCGATGGTAGGTTCTGCGCCTACCATGGTTGTAACGGGTAACGGGGAATCAGGGTTCGATTCCGGAGAGGGAGCCTGAGAAACGGCTACCACATCCAAGGAAGGCAGCAGGCGCGCAAATTACCCACTCCCGGCACGGGGAGGTAGTGACGAAAAATAACGATACGGGGACTCATCCGAGGCCCCGTAATCGGAATGAGTACACTTTAAATCCTTTAACGAGTATCTATTGGAGGGCAAGTCTGGTGCCAGCAGCCGCGGTAATTCCAGCTCCAATAGCGTATATTAAAGTTGTTGCGGTTAAAAAGCTCGTAGTTGGATTTGTGTCCCCACGCTGTTGGTTCACCGCCCGTCGGTGTTTAACTGGCATGTATCGTGGGACGTCCCTGCCGGTGGGGCGAGCTGAAGGCGTGCGACCGCCTCGTGCGTGCTCGTGCGTCCCGAGGCGGACCCCGTTGAAATCCTACCAGGGTGCTCTTTATTGAGTGTCTCGGTGGGCCGGCACGTTTACTTTGAACAAATTAGAGTGCTTAAAGCAGGCAAGCCCGCCTGAATACTGTGTGCATGGAATAATGGAATAGGACCTCGGTTCTATTTTGTTGGTTTTCGGAACCCGAGGTAATGATTAATAGGGACAGGCGGGGGCATTCGTATTGCGACGTTAGAGGTGAAATTCTTGGATCGTCGCAAGACGAACAGAAGCGA
>NW_025729226.1:122500-125000 GCF_021461385.2 Schistocerca piceifrons
AACACCCACACATGTCCTATACAACGGTGCACCCAACATCACAATAGTACCTCCTGTCACAGCGCACAAACAATGACATGAGTCAAAGACACAGGTCTCACACAAGCATAGAATTGGAGCGCCGCCTCTAATAAGCCAAAGGTGCATCCTGACGTGACAAATCTGATCATGTCACAAGCATTCACTTACTATAATCACTATCAACGAACCTGCCGCCCCCGCCCCCCCCCCCCCCCTACACCTTTCCGTACAACAACGTGTAACCTAACCTAACCTAACCTAACCTATGTTGTACCTTAACCTAACCTATGTTGTACCTTAACCTAACCTATGTTGTACCTTAACCTAACCTATGTTGTACCTTAACCTAACCTATGTTGTACCTTAACCTAACCTATGTTGTACCTTAACCTAACCTATGTTGTACCTTAACCTAACCCATGTTGTACCTTAACCTAACCCATGTTGTACCTTAACCTAACCCATGTTGTACCTTAACCTAACCCATGTTGTACCTTAACCTAACCCATGTTGTACCTTAACCTAACCCATGTTGTGCCTCAACCTAACCCATGTTGTGCCTCAACCTAACCCATGTTGTGCCTCAACCTAACCCATGTTGTGCCTTAACCTAACCCATGTTGTGCCTCAACCTAACCCATGTTGTGCCTTAACCTAACCCATGTTGTGCCTTAACCTAACCCATGTTGTGCCTTAACCTAACCCATGTTGTGCCTTAACCTAACCCATGTTGTGCCTTAACCTAACCCATGTTGTGCCTTAACCTAACCCATGTTGTGCCTTAACCTAACCCATGTTGTGCCTTAACCTAACCCATGTTGTCGCCTTAACGTAACCCACGTTGTCGCCTAAACCTGCTCTGTAATTGTTATACGACTCGTTCAATTACTGTAGTGTTGCCCACCCGCAACCCTCGCAATATAGTTCGCTACTCGCACTGCCCGCACCCCTGTGTATCGCTTCATGTTAAACACCTTGCAAGTCTTGCTCACTTTCCACATGCTCCTGCTGTACACTGTAATGTGGATGGCAGCAGGACGTACATGCCGCCCCTCCCCACGTCCCCACCTTGCCCCCTGCCTTCGCAAGCTGGTTGGTGAGAAGTTTGCATGTTCAATGCCCTTCGCATGCGACGTACTCAGGCTACGTTGTGGTGCGGCCTGTGTCAACTGTCCGCTGATGTCGTACGCGTGAACCACAATCTGTACTGCACATTCGTCCTTATGTACTGAATGATACATCGTGGCACATGTGTGACCGCACAACGACTGCGCCCAAAAACGGCGGACCATACAGTGCAAATATTGTGCACGCAGCTACGTGTCGTCTCCCTATGAGAGCTGGATTGCAGTGTGGTACGCCATAGAGACGTGTGGGAGGAACGGACGCCGTGGATGGCGATCAGCATGAGCTGTCTGTTGATGTATTCGGACCTAGTCGTCTCTCCTCACACACCGTGATGGCATGGTGCACCGCGTTCCATATCTGCGACATGCTACAGAGGCCGGTTGACAGTCGTTCGAGCAATGGACATCGCATACGTACGGGGGCCACCTTCCACGTATTGTCTAGGCGTGCACATTTTGTTGCGTGTATGTGGGCAGACGTAGTGTGGCGTGACACCTGACACAGGCATGCAATAATCGTTGAAGTTGCAAATGGCGATGGACGCCTGCGTTTTCTGGTGAAGTTACGCAAATGAACAAATGGTAACCTGTTGTGGTGCGGTTGTTCTCGCTAGGGGTGAATCGGTGATGGCGACGATAGGTTGAGGTACTAACCGGTTGTTCCAGCGATACCCACCATGCCGACGAAACTGAACGGCATCTGGGTGTGAAGCGATACGCGGCGGTGGCTGGGTGGGACCGTCCCCGGCCGGTGAGGGGGCGCCTCCCGGCGTGCTGGCCGCGCGGTGCGTGGGCGCACGCGCTACAGCCGGCTGGTGGGGGCGGCCAGTGGCAGGCGCGCCGGCCGACGGACGCGGCAGGCGTCGCAGCTGCGCGCCGGCGCACCCTGCGCGCGGCGCCGTGCGGCCAAAGTAGGTCCTCGCGGGCCCGGTGCGAAGCGCGGTGGACATCTTCAGTGTGCTGGTCCGATTGAGGACTGTGTGCGTTGAGGATGCGCCGCCGCCCGGCGCTCGGCGCCGCGACGCCGTCTGCTGCTCGGTCGCCCCAGCGGTTCTCGCTGGTGGTTTGTATCGCAGCTGTGCGGATGTGTTGGCGCGTGCGCTGTGCTGGGAGAGTTCGCTTCGGCACCCAAGTGGGGCTTTTGTCCTTCTGTGGCGCTGGCGTTGGAGCTGCCGGTCACCGTAGGTGGCGCGTGTTGTCTCCCGCCGGCAATGCCACGACAGCACGCTCCCGGGCCTCTGTCGGCAGCGGCAAGCTCAGTTGGGAGCACGGGTGGTCGCACCGAAAGCGTCTACTCGCCTAACTCCGGGCGATTGCGCCTCTCTCGAACCCGACCAAGTACTTGGGACGGC
>NW_025729226.1:135000-140000 GCF_021461385.2 Schistocerca piceifrons
GTTGTACCTTAACCTAACCCATGTTGTACCTTAACCTAACCCATGTTGTACCTTAACCTAACCCATGTTGTGCCTCAACCTAACCCATGTTGTGCCTCAACCTAACCCATGTTGTGCCTCAACCTAACCCATGTTGTGCCTTAACCTAACCCATGTTGTGCCTCAACCTAACCCATGTTGTGCCTTAACCTAACCCATGTTGTGCCTTAACCTAACCCATGTTGTGCCTTAACCTAACCCATGTTGTGCCTTAACCTAACCCATGTTGTGCCTTAACCTAACCCATGTTGTGCCTTAACCTAACCCATGTTGTGCCTTAACCTAACCCATGTTGTCGCCTTAACGTAACCCACGTTGTCGCCTAAACCTGCTCTGTAATTGTTATACGACTCGTTCAATTACTGTAGTGTTGCCCACCCGCAACCCTCGCAATATAGTTCGCTACTCGCACTGCCCGCCACCCCTGTGTATCGCTTCATGTTAAACACCTTGCAAGTCTTGCTCACTTTCCACATGCTCCTGCTGTACACTGTAATGTGGATGGCAGCAGGACGTACATGCCGCCCCTCCCCACGTCCCACCTTGCCCCCTGCCTTCGCAAGCTGGTTGGTGAGAAGTTTGCATGTTCAATGCCCTTCGCATGCGACGTACTCAGGCTACGTTGTGGTGCGGCCTGTGTCAACTGTCCGCTGATGTCGTACGCGTGAACCACAATCTGTACTGCACATTCGTCCTTATGTACTGAATGATACATCGTGGCACATGTGTGACCGCACAACGACTGCGCCCAAAAACGGCGGACCATACAGTGCAAATATTGTGCACGCAGCTACGTGTCGTCTCCCTATGAGAGCTGGATTGCAGTGTGGTACGCCATAGAGACGTGTGGGAGGAACGGACGCCGTGGATGGCGATCAGCATGAGCTGTCTGTTGATGTATTCGGACCTAGTCGTCTCTCCTCACACACCGTGATGGCATGGTGCACCGCGTTCCATATCTGCGACATGCTACAGAGGCCGGTTGACAGTCGTTCGAGCAATGGACATCGCATACGTACGGGGGCCACCTTCCACGTATTGTCTAGGCGTGCACATTTTGTTGCGTGTATGTGGGCAGACGTAGTGTGGCGTGACACCTGACACAGGCATGCAATAATCGTTGAAGTTGCAAATGGCGATGGACGCCTGCGTTTTCTGGTGAAGTTACGCAAATGAACAAATGGTAACCTGTTGTGGTGCGGTTGTTCTCGCTAGGGGTGAATCGGTGATGGCGACGATAGGTTGAGGTACTAACCGGTTGTTCCAGCGATACCCACCATGCCGACGAAACTGAACGGCATCTGGGTGTGAAGCGATACGCGGCGGTGGCTGGGTGGGGACCGTCCCCGGCCGGTGAGGGGGCGCCTCCCGGCGTGCTGGCCGCGCGGTGCGTGGGCGCACGCGCTACAGCCGGCTGGTGGGGGCGGCCAGTGGCAGGCGCGCCGGCCGACGGACGCGGCAGGCGTCGCAGCTGCGCGCCGGCGCACCCTGCGCGCGGCGCCGTGCGGCCAAAGTAGGTCCTCGCGGGCCCGGTGCGAAGCGCGGTGGACATCTTCAGTGTGCTGGTCCGATTGAGGACTGTGTGCGTTGAGGATGCGCCGCCGCCCGGCGCTCGGCGCCGCGACGCCGTCTGCTGCTCGGTCGCCCCAGCGGTTCTCGCTGGTGGTTTGTATCGCAGCTGTGCGGATGTGTTGGCGCGTGCGCCTGTGCTGGGAGAGTTCGCTTCGGCACCCAAGTGGGGCTTTTGTCCTTCTGTGGCGCTGGCGTTGGAGCTGCCGGTCACCGTAGGTGGCGCGTGTTGTCTCCCGCCGGCAATGCCACGACAGCACGCTCCCGGGCCTCTGTCGGCAGCGGCAAGCTCAGTTGGGAGCACGGGTGGTCGCACCGAAAGCGTCTACTCGCCTAACTCCGGGCGATTGCGCCTCTCTCGAACCCGACCAAGTACTTGGGACGGCGCTGCGCGCCGCCGGGACCTGAGAGGGTTTCGAGGTGTATTGTGCAGGGGAGCTCAGCCTCCTCCTGTTTGCAGAATGATTGAGCGGACGCTTGCGTGTTCGCGCGGGCCCCCGGGACACACTCCCGGGCGGCCGGCTGCTCAGCTCTAGTTGACGCAGCTCCCTGGTTGATCCTGCCAGTAGTCATATGCTTGTCTCAAAGATTAAGCCATGCATGTCTCAGTACAAGCCGCATTAAGGTGAAACCGCGAATGGCTCATTAAATCAGTTATGGTTCCTTAGATCGTACCCACGTTACTTGGATAACTGTGGTAATTCTAGAGCTAATACATGCAAACAGAGTCCCGACCAGAGATGGAAGGGACGCTTTTATTAGATCAAAACCAATCGGTCGGCTCGTCCGGTCCGTTTGCCTTGGTGACTCTGAATAACTTTGGGCTGATCGCACGGTCCTCGTACCGGCGACGCATCTTTCAAATGTCTGCCTTATCAACTGTCGATGGTAGGTTCTGCGCCTACCATGGTTGTAACGGGTAACGGGGAATCAGGGTTCGATTCCGGAGAGGGAGCCTGAGAAACGGCTACCACATCCAAGGAAGGCAGCAGGCGCGCAAATTACCCACTCCCGGCACGGGGAGGTAGTGACGAAAAATAACGATACGGGACTCATCCGAGGCCCCGTAATCGGAATGAGTACACTTTAAATCCTTTAACGAGTATCTATTGGAGGGCAAGTCTGGTGCCAGCAGCCGCGGTAAAGCTCCAATAGCGTATATTAAAGTTGTTGCGGTTAAAAAGCTCGTAGTTGGATTTGTGTCCCACGCTGTTGGTTCACCGCCCGTCGGTGTTTAACTGGCATGTATCGTGGGACGTCCTGCCGGTGGGGCGAGCTGAAGGCGTGCGACCGCCTCGTGCGTGCTCGTGCGTCCCGAGGCGGACCCCGTTGAAATCCTACCAGGGTGCTCTTTATTGAGTGTCTCGGTGGGCCGGCACGTTTACTTTGAACAAATTAGAGTGCTTAAAGCAGGCAAGCCCGCCTGAATACTGTGTGCATGGAATAATGGAATAGGACCTCGGTTCTATTTTGTTGGTTTTCGGAACCCGAGGTAATGATTAATAGGGACAGGCGGGGGCATTCGTATTGCGACGTTAGAGGTGAAATTCTTGGATCGTCGCAAGACGAACAGAAGCGAAAGCATTTGCCAAGTATGTTTTCATTAATCAAGAACGAAAGTTAGAGGTTCGAAGGCGATCAGATACCGCCCTAGTTCTAACCATAAACGATGCCAGCCAGCGATCCGCCGCAGTTCCTCCGATGACTCGGCGGGCAGCCTCCGGGAAACCAAAGCTTTTGGGTTCCGGGGGAAGTATGGTTGCAAAGCTGAAACTTAAAGGAATTGACGGAAGGGCACCACCAGGAGTGGAGCCTGCGGCTTAATTTGACTCAACACGGGAAACCTCACCAGGCCCGGACACCGGAAGGATTGACAGATTGATAGCTCTTTCTTGATTCGGTGGGTGGTGGTGCATGGCCGTTCTTAGTTGGTGGAGCGATTTGTCTGGTTAATTCCGATAACGAACGAGACTCTAGCCTGCTAACTAGTCGCGTGACATCCTTCGTGCTGTCAGCGATTACTTTTCTTCTTAGAGGGACAGGCGGCTTCTAGCCGCACGAGATTGAGCAATAACAGGTCTGTGATGCCCTTAGATGTTCTGGGCCGCACGCGCGCTACACTGAAGGAATCAGCGTGTCTTCCTAGGCCGAAAGGTCGGGGTAACCCGCTGAACCTCCTTCGTGCTAGGGATTGGGGCTTGCAATTGTTCCCCATGAACGAGGAATTCCCAGTAAGCGCGAGTCATAAGCTCGCGTTGATTACGTCCCTGCCCTTTGTACACACCGCCCGTCGCTACTACCGATTGAATGATTTAGTGAGGTCTTCGGACTGGTACGCGGCATTGACTCTGTCGTTGCCGATGCTACCGGAAAGATGACCAAACTTGATCATTTAGAGGAAGTAAAAGTCGTAACAAGGTTTCCGTAGGTGAACCTGCGGAAGGATCATTACCGACTAGACTGCATGTCTTTCGATGTGCGTGTCGTGTCGCGCAACACGCTACCTGTACGGCTCGCCGTAGCCGTGCGCCGCGTGCGGAACCACGCGTGCCTCTCAAAACTAGCGGCAATGTTGTGTGGTACGAGCGCTGAAGCGCTGGAGCGGCTGGCCTGCGGCACCTGGCGCCTGGCGCCGGTTTTGAATGACTTTCGCCCGAGTGCCTGTCCGCTCCGGTGTGGAGCCGTACGACGCCCGTCGGCCGTGAGGCCGTTGGACACAGAACGCTGGAACAGGGGCCGCCACACGCCTCACTCCCGCCTATGCGACCGTCTCGAAAGAGACGGCGGAAACTGAGAAAAGATCACCCAGGACGGTGGATCACTCGGCTCGTGGGTCGATGAAGAACGCAGCAAATTGCGCGTCGACATGTGAACTGCAGGACACATGAACATCGACGTTTCGAACGCACATTGCGGTCCATGGATTCCGTTCCCGGGCCACGTCTGGCTGAGGGTCGGCTACGTATACTGAAGCGCGCGGCGTTTGCCCCGCTTCGCAGACCTGGGAGTGTCGCGGCCGCCTGTGGGGCCGGCCGCGTCTCCTCAAACGTGCGATGCGCGCCCGTCGCCTGGCGGTTCGCATACCGGTACTTTCTCGGTAGCGTGCACAGCCGGCTGGCGGTGTGGCGTGCGACACCTCGTACAACGACCTCAGAGCAGGCGAGACTACCCGCTGAATTTAAGCATATTACTAAGCGGAGGAAAAGAAACTAACAAGGATTCCCCCAGTAGCGGCGAGCGAACAGGGAAGAGTCCAGCACCGAACCCCGCAGGCTGCCGCCTGTCGTGGCATGTGGTGTTTGGGAGGGTCCACTACCCCGACGCCTCGCGCCGAGCCCAAGTCCAACTTGAATGAGGCCACGGCCCGTAGAGGGTGCCAGGCCCGTAGCGGC
>NW_025729226.1:145000-150000 GCF_021461385.2 Schistocerca piceifrons
CCGTTCGTGCACCACCCCAACCGCCAAACTCGCACCTCCAGCGGATGAACGGCGGACGTTTCCCGCACTCGTAAAGTGCAATCCACCCCTATAACTTGCGTTTCATGAAGAGTTATTTCCAATATGCGACATTCCCGCTGTCCGTATACATGAGCCGCGACCTGTACCACTTACGAGCGAGAGACGCGATCGCGTTGCTCACTGTACGGCGTCCGATACCGAGCCATCAGCATGTCGGTCCCCATGCGCGTTGCACTCGCACTCGCAGTCGCAAAAACGTGGGGCAAATATATTACGCGGAAGAGTTATAACAGACCGAGCCCCACTGCATGGGGGGAGTCTTTGTCACTAATGTACACAGATGGAACATTTTGGACTGGAACCAGATTACCCGTACACACGGCGCTGATTAGTAATCAATGCAGAGCCATCAAACTACAGCAAATATACACAACTGTCCGTATACATGCTGAAAGAGTCTGCCCAAAATGGGAACCACACGTCAGCCAGACACTCTGATCACGCACCACTCTCTGCTTCTAACAGGCGCACATACAATATGTAAGCACCAGCATGGAACAACATCCAGTGCATCTTCTCCGCCACATTACACAATCCACACTATCACAACCAGACCAGGAGGTCCGTGCGGAAAATACAATATCCCAGCCTTTCGACATCCACCATTGCGCAGACCAGGCACCAACACCCACACATGTCCTATACAACGGTGCACCCAACATCACAATAGTACCTCCTGTCACAGCGCACAAACAATGACATGAGTCAAAGACACAGGTCTCACACAAGCATAGAATTGGAGCGCCGCCTCTAATAAGCCAAAGGTGCATCCTGACGTGACAAATCTGATCATGTCACAAGCATTCACTTACTATAATCACTATCAACGAACCTGCCGCCCCCGCCCCCCCCCCCCCCTACACCTTTCCGTACAACAACGTGTAACCTAACCTAACCTAACCTAACCTATGTTGTACCTTAACCTAACCTATGTTGTACCTTAACCTAACCTATGTTGTACCTTAACCTAACCTATGTTGTACCTTAACCTAACCTATGTTGTACCTTAACCTAACCTATGTTGTACCTTAACCTAACCTATGTTGTACCTTAACCTAACCTATGTTGTACCTTAACCTAACCCATGTTGTACCTTAACCTAACCCATGTTGTACCTTAACCTAACCCATGTTGTACCTTAACCTAACCCATGTTGTACCTTAACCTAACCCATGTTGTACCTTAACCTAACCCATGTTGTGCCTCAACCTAACCCATGTTGTGCCTAAACCTAACCCATGTTGTGCCTCAACCTAACCCATGTTGTGCCTTAACCTAACCCATGTTGTGCCTCAACCTAACCCATGTTGTGCCTTAACCTAACCCATGTTGTGCCTTAACCTAACCCATGTTGTGCCTTAACCTAACCCATGTTGTGCCTTAACCTAACCCATGTTGTGCCTTAACCTAACCCATGTTGTGCCTTAACCTAACCCATGTTGTGCCTTAACCTAACCCATGTTGTGCCTTAACCTAACCCATGTTGTCGCCTTAACGTAACCCACGTTGTCGCCTAAACCTGCTCTGTAATTGTTATACGACTCGTTCAATTACTGTAGTGTTGCCCACCCGCAACCCTCGCAATATAGTTCGCTACTCGCACTGCCCGCACCCCTGTGTATCGCTTCATGTTAAACACCTTGCAAGTCTTGCTCACTTTCCACATGCTCCTGCTGTACACTGTAATGTGGATGGCAGCAGGACGTACATGCCGCCCCTCCCCACGTCCCCACCTTGCCCCCTGCCTTCGCAAGCTGGTTGGTGAGAAGTTTGCATGTTCAATGCCCTTCGCATGCGACGTACTCAGGCTACGTTGTGGTGCGGCCTGTGTCAACTGTCCGCTGATGTCGTACGCGTGAACCACAATCTGTACTGCACATTCGTCCTTATGTACTGAATGATACATCGTGGCACATGTGTGACCGCACAACGACTGCGCCCAAAAACGGCGGACCATACAGTGCAAATATTGTGCACGCAGCTACGTGTCGTCTCCCTATGAGAGCTGGATTGCAGTGTGGTACGCCATAGAGACGTGTGGGAGGAACGGACGCCGTGGATGGCGATCAGCATGAGCTGTCTGTTGATGTATTCGGACCTAGTCGTCTCTCCTCACACACCGTGATGGCATGGTGCACCGCGTTCCATATCTGCGACATGCTACAGAGGCCGGTTGACAGTCGTTCGAGCAATGGACATCGCATACGTACGGGGGCCACCTTCCACGTATTGTCTAGGCGTGCACATTTTGTTGCGTGTATGTGGGCAGACGTAGTGTGGCGTGACACCTGACACAGGCATGCAATAATCGTTGAAGTTGCAAATGGCGATGGACGCCTGCGTTTTCTGGTGAAGTTACGCAAATGAACAAATGGTAACCTGTTGTGGTGCGGTTGTTCTCGCTAGGGGTGAATCGGTGATGGCGACGATAGGTTGAGGTACTAACCGGTTGTTCCAGCGATACCCACCATGCCGACGAAACTGAACGGCATCTGGGTGTGAAGCGATACGCGGCGGTGGCTGGGTGGGACCGTCCCCGGCCGGTGAGGGGGCGCCTCCCGGCGTGCTGGCCGCGCGGTGCGTGGGCGCACGCGCTACAGCCGGCTGGTGGGGGCGGCCAGTGGCAGGCGCGCCGGCCGACGGACGCGGCAGGCGTCGCAGCTGCGCGCCGGCGCACCCTGCGCGCGGCGCCGTGCGGCCAAAGTAGGTCCTCGCGGGCCCGGTGCGAAGCGCGGTGGACATCTTCAGTGTGCTGGTCCGATTGAGGACTGTGTGCGTTGAGGATGCGCCGCCGCCCGGCGCTCGGCGCCGCGACGCCGTCTGCTGCTCGGTCGCCCCAGCGGTTCTCGCTGGTGGTTTGTATCGCAGCTGTGCGGATGTGTTGGCGCGTGCGCTGTGCTGGGAGAGTTCGCTTCGGCACCCAAGTGGGGCTTTTGTCCTTCTGTGGCGCTGGCGTTGGAGCTGCCGGTCACCGTAGGTGGCGCGTGTTGTCTCCCGCCGGCAATGCCACGACAGCACGCTCCCGGGCCTCTGTCGGCAGCGGCAAGCTCAGTTGGGAGCACGGGTGGTCGCACCGAAAGCGTCTACTCGCCTAACTCCGGGCGATTGCGCCTCTCTCGAACCCGACCAAGTACTTGGGACGGCGCTGCGCGCCGCCGGGACCTGAGAGGGTTTCGAGGTGTATTGTGCAGGGGAGCTCAGCCTCCTCCTGTTTGCAGAATGATTGAGCGGACGCTTGCGTGTTCGCGCGGGCCCCCGGGACACACTCCCGGGCGGCCGGCTGCTCAGCTCTAGTTGACGCAGCTCCCTGGTTGATCCTGCCAGTAGTCATATGCTTGTCTCAAAGATTAAGCCATGCATGTCTCAGTACAAGCCGCATTAAGGTGAAACCGCGAATGGCTCATTAAATCAGTTATGGTTCCTTAGATCGTACCCACGTTACTTGGATAACTGTGGTAATTCTAGAGCTAATACATGCAAACAGAGTCCCGACCAGAGATGGAAGGGACGCTTTTATTAGATCAAAACCAATCGGTCGGCTCGTCCGGTCCGTTTGCCTTGGTGACTCTGAATAACTTTGGGCTGATCGCACGGTCCTCGTACCGGCGACGCATCTTTCAAATGTCTGCCTTATCAACTGTCGATGGTAGGTTCTGCGCCTACCATGGTTGTAACGGGTAACGGGGAATCAGGGTTCGATTCCGGAGAGGGAGCCTGAGAAACGGCTACCACATCCAAGGAAGGCAGCAGGCGCGCAAATTACCCACTCCCGGCACGGGGAGGTAGTGACGAAAAATAACGATACGGGACTCATCCGAGGCCCCGTAATCGGAATGAGTACACTTTAAATCCTTTAACGAGTATCTATTGGAGGGCAAGTCTGGTGCCAGCAGCCGCGGTAATTCCAGCTCCAATAGCGTATATTAAAGTTGTTGCGGTTAAAAAGCTCGTAGTTGGATTTGTGTCCCACGCTGTTGGTTCACCGCCCGTCGGTGTTTAACTGGCATGTATCGTGGGACGTCCTGCCGGTGGGGCGAGCTGAAGGCGTGCGACCGCCTCGTGCGTGCTCGTGCGTCCCGAGGCGGACCCCGTTGAAATCCTACCAGGGTGCTCTTTATTGAGTGTCTCGGTGGGCCGGCACGTTTACTTTGAACAAATTAGAGTGCTTAAAGCAGGCAAGCCCGCCTGAATACTGTGTGCATGGAATAATGGAATAGGACCTCGGTTCTATTTTGTTGGTTTTCGGAACCCGAGGTAATGATTAATAGGGACAGGCGGGG
Source organism: Schistocerca piceifrons (assembly GCF_021461385.2). NCBI lineage: Eukaryota > Metazoa > Arthropoda > Insecta > Orthoptera > Acrididae > Schistocerca > Schistocerca piceifrons. Next base: position 149,362 of record NW_025729226.1, read on the forward strand.
GCATTCGTATTGCGACGTTAGAGGTGAAATTCTTGGATCGTCGCAAGACGAACAGAAGCGAAAGCATTTGCCAAGTATGTTTTCATTAATCAAGAACGAAAGTTAGAGGTTCGAAGGCGATCAGATACCGCCCTAGTTCTAACCATAAACGATGCCAGCCAGCGATCCGCCGCAGTTCCTCCGATGACTCGGCGGGCAGCCTCCGGGAAACCAAAGCTTTTGGGTTCCGGGGGAAGTATGGTTGCAAAGCTGAAACTTAAAGGAATTGACGGAAGGGCACCACCAGGAGTGGAGCCTGCGGCTTAATTTGACTCAACACGGGAAACCTCACCAGGCCCGGACACCGGAAGGATTGACAGATTGATAGCTCTTTCTTGATTCGGTGGGTGGTGGTGCATGGCCGTTCTTAGTTGGTGGAGCGATTTGTCTGGTTAATTCCGATAACGAACGAGACTCTAGCCTGCTAACTAGTCGCGTGACATCCTTCGTGCTGTCAGCGATTACTTTTCTTCTTAGAGGGACAGGCGGCTTCTAGCCGCACGAGATTGAGCAATAACAGGTCTGTGATGCCCTTAGATGTTCTGGGCCGCACGCGCGCTACACTGAAGGAATCAGCGTGTCTTCCTAGGCCGAAAGGTC
>NW_025729226.1:157500-160000 GCF_021461385.2 Schistocerca piceifrons
GTGCCTCAACCTAACCCATGTTGTGCCTCAACCTAACCCATGTTGTGCCTCAACCTAACCCATGTTGTGCCTTAACCTAACCCATGTTGTGCCTCAACCTAACCCATGTTGTGCCTTAACCTAACCCATGTTGTGCCTTAACCTAACCCATGTTGTGCCTTAACCTAACCCATGTTGTGCCTTAACCTAACCCATGTTGTGCCTTAACCTAACCCATGTTGTGCCTTAACCTAACCCATGTTGTGCCTTAACCTAACCCATGTTGTGCCTTAACCTAACCCATGTTGTCGCCTTAACGTAACCCACGTTGTCGCCTAAACCTGCTCTGTAATTGTTATACGACTCGTTCAATTACTGTAGTGTTGCCCACCCGCAACCCTCGCAATATAGTTCGCTACTCGCACTGCCCGCACCCCTGTGTATCGCTTCATGTTAAACACCTTGCAAGTCTTGCTCACTTTCCACATGCTCCTGCTGTACACTGTAATGTGGATGGCAGCAGGACGTACATGCCGCCCCTCCCCACGTCCCCACCTTGCCCCCTGCCTTCGCAAGCTGGTTGGTGAGAAGTTTGCATGTTCAATGCCCTTCGCATGCGACGTACTCAGGCTACGTTGTGGTGCGGCCTGTGTCAACTGTCCGCTGATGTCGTACGCGTGAACCACAATCTGTACTGCACATTCGTCCTTATGTACTGAATGATACATCGTGGCACATGTGTGACCGCACAACGACTGCGCCCAAAAACGGCGGACCATACAGTGCAAATATTGTGCACGCAGCTACGTGTCGTCTCCCTATGAGAGCTGGATTGCAGTGTGGTACGCCATAGAGACGTGTGGGAGGAACGGACGCCGTGGATGGCGATCAGCATGAGCTGTCTGTTGATGTATTCGGACCTAGTCGTCTCTCCTCACACACCGTGATGGCATGGTGCACCGCGTTCCATATCTGCGACATGCTACAGAGGCCGGTTGACAGTCGTTCGAGCAATGGACATCGCATACGTACGGGGGCCACCTTCCACGTATTGTCTAGGCGTGCACATTTTGTTGCGTGTATGTGGGCAGACGTAGTGTGGCGTGACACCTGACACAGGCATGCAATAATCGTTGAAGTTGCAAATGGCGATGGACGCCTGCGTTTTCTGGTGAAGTTACGCAAATGAACAAATGGTAACCTGTTGTGGTGCGGTTGTTCTCGCTAGGGGTGAATCGGTGATGGCGACGATAGGTTGAGGTACTAACCGGTTGTTCCAGCGATACCCACCATGCCGACGAAACTGAACGGCATCTGGGTGTGAAGCGATACGCGGCGGTGGCTGGGTGGGACCGTCCCCGGCCGGTGAGGGGGCGCCTCCCGGCGTGCTGGCCGCGCGGTGCGTGGGCGCACGCGCTACAGCCGGCTGGTGGGGGCGGCCAGTGGCAGGCGCGCCGGCCGACGGACGCGGCAGGCGTCGCAGCTGCGCGCCGGCGCACCCTGCGCGCGGCGCCGTGCGGCCAAAGTAGGTCCTCGCGGGCCCGGTGCGAAGCGCGGTGGACATCTTCAGTGTGCTGGTCCGATTGAGGACTGTGTGCGTTGAGGATGCGCCGCCGCCCGGCGCTCGGCGCCGCGACGCCGTCTGCTGCTCGGTCGCCCCAGCGGTTCTCGCTGGTGGTTTGTATCGCAGCTGTGCGGATGTGTTGGCGCGTGCGCTGTGCTGGGAGAGTTCGCTTCGGCACCCAAGTGGGGCTTTTGTCCTTCTGTGGCGCTGGCGTTGGAGCTGCCGGTCACCGTAGGTGGCGCGTGTTGTCTCCCGCCGGCAATGCCACGACAGCACGCTCCCGGGCCTCTGTCGGCAGCGGCAAGCTCAGTTGGGAGCACGGGTGGTCGCACCGAAAGCGTCTACTCGCCTAACTCCGGGCGATTGCGCCTCTCTCGAACCCGACCAAGTACTTGGGACGGCGCTGCGCGCCGCCGGGACCTGAGAGGGTTTCGAGGTGTATTGTGCAGGGGAGCTCAGCCTCCTCCTGTTTGCAGAATGATTGAGCGGACGCTTGCGTGTTCGCGCGGGCCCCCGGGACACACTCCCGGGCGGCCGGCTGCTCAGCTCTAGTTGACGCAGCTCCCTGGTTGATCCTGCCAGTAGTCATATGCTTGTCTCAAAGATTAAGCCATGCATGTCTCAGTACAAGCCGCATTAAGGTGAAACCGCGAATGGCTCATTAAATCAGTTATGGTTCCTTAGATCGTACCCACGTTACTTGGATAACTGTGGTAATTCTAGAGCTAATACATGCAAACAGAGTCCCGACCAGAGATGGAAGGGACGCTTTTATTAGATCAAAACCAATCGGTCGGCTCGTCCGGTCCGTTTGCCTTGGTGACTCTGAATAACTTTGGGCTGATCGCACGGTCCTCGTACCGGCGACGCATCTTTCAAATGTCTGCCTTATCAACTGTCGATGGTAGGTTCTGCGCCTACCATGGTTGTAACGGGTAACGGGGAATCAGGGTTCGA
>NW_025729226.1:167500-174076 GCF_021461385.2 Schistocerca piceifrons
CCGCACTCGTAAAGTGCAATCCACCCCTATAACTTGCGTTTCATGAAGAGTTATTTCCAATATGCGACATTCCCGCTGTCCGTATACATGAGCCGCGACCTGTACCACTTACGAGCGAGAGACGCGATCGCGTTGCTCACTGTACGGCGTCCGATACCGAGCCATCAGCATGTCGGTCCCCATGCGCGTTGCACTCGCACTCGCAGTCGCAAAAACGTGGGGCAAATATATTACGCGGAAGAGTTATAACAGACCGAGCCCCACTGCATGGGGGGAGTCTTTGTCACTAATGTACACAGATGGAACATTTTGGACTGGAACCAGATTACCCGTACACACGGCGCTGATTAGTAATCAATGCAGAGCCATCAAACTACAGCAAATATACACAACTGTCCGTATACATGCTGAAAGAGTCTGCCCAAAATGGGAACCACACGTCAGCCAGACACTCTGATCACGCACCACTCTCTGCTTCTAACAGGCGCACATACAATATGTAAGCACCAGCATGGAACAACATCCAGTGCATCTTCTCCGCCACATTACACAATCCACACTATCACAACCAGACCAGGAGGTCCGTGCGGAAAATACAATATCCCAGCCTTTCGACATCCACCATTGCGCAGACCAGGCACCAACACCCACACATGTCCTATACAACGGTGCACCCAACATCACAATAGTACCTCCTGTCACAGCGCACAAACAATGACATGAGTCAAAGACACAGGTCTCACACAAGCATAGAATTGGAGCGCCGCCTCTAATAAGCCAAAGGTGCATCCTGACGTGACAAATCTGATCATGTCACAAGCATTCACTTACTATAATCACTATCAACGAACCTGCCGCCCCCGCCCCCCCCCCCCCCTACACCTTTCCGTACAACAACGTGTAACCTAACCTAACCTAACCTAACCTATGTTGTACCTTAACCTAACCTATGTTGTACCTTAACCTAACCTATGTTGTACCTTAACCTAACCTATGTTGTACCTTAACCTAACCTATGTTGTACCTTAACCTAACCTATGTTGTACCTTAACCTAACCTATGTTGTACCTTAACCTAACCTATGTTGTACCTTAACCTAACCCATGTTGTACCTTAACCTAACCCATGTTGTACCTTAACCTAACCCATGTTGTACCTTAACCTAACCCATGTTGTACCTTAACCTAACCCATGTTGTACCTTAACCTAACCCATGTTGTGCCTCAACCTAACCCATGTTGTGCCTCAACCTAACCCATGTTGTGCCTCAACCTAACCCATGTTGTGCCTTAACCTAACCCATGTTGTGCCTCAACCTAACCCATGTTGTGCCTTAACCTAACCCATGTTGTGCCTTAACCTAACCCATGTTGTGCCTTAACCTAACCCATGTTGTGCCTTAACCTAACCCATGTTGTGCCTTAACCTAACCCATGTTGTGCCTTAACCTAACCCATGTTGTGCCTTAACCTAACCCATGTTGTCGCCTTAACGTAACCCACGTTGTCGCCTAAACCTGCTCTGTAATTGTTATACGACTCGTTCAATTACTGTAGTGTTGCCCACCCGCAACCCTCGCAATATAGTTCGCTACTCGCACTGCCCGCACCCCTGTGTATCGCTTCATGTTAAACACCTTGCAAGTCTTGCTCACTTTCCACATGCTCCTGCTGTACACTGTAATGTGGATGGCAGCAGGACGTACATGCCGCCCCTCCCCACGTCCCCACCTTGCCCCCTGCCTTCGCAAGCTGGTTGGTGAGAAGTTTGCATGTTCAATGCCCTTCGCATGCGACGTACTCAGGCTACGTTGTGGTGCGGCCTGTGTCAACTGTCCGCTGATGTCGTACGCGTGAACCACAATCTGTACTGCACATTCGTCCTTATGTACTGAATGATACATCGTGGCACATGTGTGACCGCACAACGACTGCGCCCAAAAACGGCGGACCATACAGTGCAAATATTGTGCACGCAGCTACGTGTCGTCTCCCTATGAGAGCTGGATTGCAGTGTGGTACGCCATAGAGACGTGTGGGAGGAACGGACGCCGTGGATGGCGATCAGCATGAGCTGTCTGTTGATGTATTCGGACCTAGTCGTCTCTCCTCACACACCGTGATGGCATGGTGCACCGCGTTCCATATCTGCGACATGCTACAGAGGCCGGTTGACAGTCGTTCGAGCAATGGACATCGCATACGTACGGGGGCCACCTTCCACGTATTGTCTAGGCGTGCACATTTTGTTGCGTGTATGTGGGCAGACGTAGTGTGGCGTGACACCTGACACAGGCATGCAATAATCGTTGAAGTTGCAAATGGCGATGGACGCCTGCGTTTTCTGGTGAAGTTACGCAAATGAACAAATGGTAACCTGTTGTGGTGCGGTTGTTCTCGCTAGGGGTGAATCGGTGATGGCGACGATAGGTTGAGGTACTAACCGGTTGTTCCAGCGATACCCACCATGCCGACGAAACTGAACGGCATCTGGGTGTGAAGCGATACGCGGCGGTGGCTGGGTGGGACCGTCCCCGGCCGGTGAGGGGGCGCCTCCCGGCGTGCTGGCCGCGCGGTGCGTGGGCGCACGCGCTACAGCCGGCTGGTGGGGGCGGCCAGTGGCAGGCGCGCCGGCCGACGGACGCGGCAGGCGTCGCAGCTGCGCGCCGGCGCACCCTGCGCGCGGCGCCGTGCGGCCAAAGTAGGTCCTCGCGGGCCCGGTGCGAAGCGCGGTGGACATCTTCAGTGTGCTGGTCCGATTGAGGACTGTGTGCGTTGAGGATGCGCCGCCGCCCGGCGCTCGGCGCCGCGACGCCGTCTGCTGCTCGGTCGCCCCAGCGGTTCTCGCTGGTGGTTTGTATCGCAGCTGTGCGGATGTGTTGGCGCGTGCGCTGTGCTGGGAGAGTTCGCTTCGGCACCCAAGTGGGGCTTTTGTCCTTCTGTGGCGCTGGCGTTGGAGCTGCCGGTCACCGTAGGTGGCGCGTGTTGTCTCCCGCCGGCAATGCCACGACAGCACGCTCCCGGGCCTCTGTCGGCAGCGGCAAGCTCAGTTGGGAGCACGGGTGGTCGCACCGAAAGCGTCTACTCGCCTAACTCCGGGCGATTGCGCCTCTCTCGAACCCGACCAAGTACTTGGGACGGCGCTGCGCGCCGCCGGGACCTGAGAGGGTTTCGAGGTGTATTGTGCAGGGGAGCTCAGCCTCCTCCTGTTTGCAGAATGATTGAGCGGACGCTTGCGTGTTCGCGCGGGCCCCCGGGACACACTCCCGGGCGGCCGGCTGCTCAGCTCTAGTTGACGCAGCTCCCTGGTTGATCCTGCCAGTAGTCATATGCTTGTCTCAAAGATTAAGCCATGCATGTCTCAGTACAAGCCGCATTAAGGTGAAACCGCGAATGGCTCATTAAATCAGTTATGGTTCCTTAGATCGTACCCACGTTACTTGGATAACTGTGGTAATTCTAGAGCTAATACATGCAAACAGAGTCCCGACCAGAGATGGAAGGGACGCTTTTATTAGATCAAAACCAATCGGTCGGCTCGTCCGGTCCGTTTGCCTTGGTGACTCTGAATAACTTTGGGCTGATCGCACGGTCCTCGTACCGGCGACGCATCTTTCAAATGTCTGCCTTATCAACTGTCGATGGTAGGTTCTGCGCCTACCATGGTTGTAACGGGTAACGGGGAATCAGGGTTCGATTCCGGAGAGGGAGCCTGAGAAACGGCTACCACATCCAAGGAAGGCAGCAGGCGCGCAAATTACCCACTCCCGGCACGGGGAGGTAGTGACGAAAAATAACGATACGGGACTCATCCGAGGCCCCGTAATCGGAATGAGTACACTTTAAATCCTTTAACGAGTATCTATTGGAGGGCAAGTCTGGTGCCAGCAGCCGCGGTAATTCCAGCTCCAATAGCGTATATTAAAGTTGTTGCGGTTAAAAAGCTCGTAGTTGGATTTGTGTCCCACGCTGTTGGTTCACCGCCCGTCGGTGTTTAACTGGCATGTATCGTGGGACGTCCTGCCGGTGGGGCGAGCTGAAGGCGTGCGACCGCCTCGTGCGTGCTCGTGCGTCCCGAGGCGGACCCCGTTGAAATCCTACCAGGGTGCTCTTTATTGAGTGTCTCGGTGGGCCGGCACGTTTACTTTGAACAAATTAGAGTGCTTAAAGCAGGCAAGCCCGCCTGAATACTGTGTGCATGGAATAATGGAATAGGACCTCGGTTCTATTTTGTTGGTTTTCGGAACCCGAGGTAATGATTAATAGGGACAGGCGGGGGCATTCGTATTGCGACGTTAGAGGTGAAATTCTTGGATCGTCGCAAGACGAACAGAAGCGAAAGCATTTGCCAAGTATGTTTTCATTAATCAAGAACGAAAGTTAGAGGTTCGAAGGCGATCAGATACCGCCCTAGTTCTAACCATAAACGATGCCAGCCAGCGATCCGCCGCAGTTCCTCCGATGACTCGGCGGGCAGCCTCCGGGAAACCAAAGCTTTTGGGTTCCGGGGGAAGTATGGTTGCAAAGCTGAAACTTAAAGGAATTGACGGAAGGGCACCACCAGGAGTGGAGCCTGCGGCTTAATTTGACTCAACACGGGAAACCTCACCAGGCCCGGACACCGGAAGGATTGACAGATTGATAGCTCTTTCTTGATTCGGTGGGTGGTGGTGCATGGCCGTTCTTAGTTGGTGGAGCGATTTGTCTGGTTAATTCCGATAACGAACGAGACTCTAGCCTGCTAACTAGTCGCGTGACATCCTTCGTGCTGTCAGCGATTACTTTTCTTCTTAGAGGGACAGGCGGCTTCTAGCCGCACGAGATTGAGCAATAACAGGTCTGTGATGCCCTTAGATGTTCTGGGCCGCACGCGCGCTACACTGAAGGAATCAGCGTGTCTTCCTAGGCCGAAAGGTCGGGGTAACCCGCTGAACCTCCTTCGTGCTAGGGATTGGGGCTTGCAATTGTTCCCCATGAACGAGGAATTCCCAGTAAGCGCGAGTCATAAGCTCGCGTTGATTACGTCCCTGCCCTTTGTACACACCGCCCGTCGCTACTACCGATTGAATGATTTAGTGAGGTCTTCGGACTGGTACGCGGCATTGACTCTGTCGTTGCCGATGCTACCGGAAAGATGACCAAACTTGATCATTTAGAGGAAGTAAAAGTCGTAACAAGGTTTCCGTAGGTGAACCTGCGGAAGGATCATTACCGACTAGACTGCATGTCTTTCGATGTGCGTGTCGTGTCGCGCAACACGCTACCTGTACGGCTCGCCGTAGCCGTGCGCCGCGTGCGGAACCACGCGTGCCTCTCAAAACTAGCGGCAATGTTGTGTGGTACGAGCGCTGAAGCGCTGGAGCGGCTGGCCTGCGGCACCTGGCGCCTGGCGCCGGTTTTGAATGACTTTCGCCCGAGTGCCTGTCCGCTCCGGTGTGGAGCCGTACGACGCCCGTCGGCCGTGAGGCCGTTGGACACAGAACGCTGGAACAGGGGCCGCCACACGCCTCACTCCCGCCTATGCGACCGTCTCGAAAGAGACGGCGGAAACTGAGAAAAGATCACCCAGGACGGTGGATCACTCGGCTCGTGGGTCGATGAAGAACGCAGCAAATTGCGCGTCGACATGTGAACTGCAGGACACATGAACATCGACGTTTCGAACGCACATTGCGGTCCATGGATTCCGTTCCCGGGCCACGTCTGGCTGAGGGTCGGCTACGTATACTGAAGCGCGCGGCGTTTGCCCCGCTTCGCAGACCTGGGAGTGTCGCGGCCGCCTGTGGGGCCGGCCGCGTCTCCTCAAACGTGCGATGCGCGCCCGTCGCCTGGCGGTTCGCATACCGGTACTTTCTCGGTAGCGTGCACAGCCGGCTGGCGGTGTGGCGTGCGACACCTCGTACAACGACCTCAGAGCAGGCGAGACTACCCGCTGAATTTAAGCATATTACTAAGCGGAGGAAAAGAAACTAACAAGGATTCCCCCAGTAGCGGCGAGCGAACAGGGAAGAGTCCAGCACCGAACCCCGCAGGCTGCCGCCTGTCGTGGCATGTGGTGTTTGGGAGGGTCCACTACCCCGACGCCTCGCGCCGAGCCCAAGTCCAACTTGAATGAGGCCACGGCCCGTAGAGGGTGCCAGGCCCGTAGCGGCCGGTGCGAGCGTCGGCGGGACCTCTCCTTCGAGTCGGGTTGCTTGAGAGTGCAGCTCCAAGTGGGTGGTAAACTCCATCTGAGACTAAATATGACCACGAGACCGATAGCGAACAAGTACCGTGAGGGAAAGTTGAAAAGAACTTTGAAGAGAGAGTTCAAAAGTACGTGAAACCGTTCTGGGGTAAACGTGAGAAGTCCGAAAGGTCGAACGGGTGAGATTCACGCCCATCCGGCCACTGGCCTCCGCCCTCGGCAGATGGGGCCGGCCGCCCGCGCGGAGCAATCCGCGGCGGGGTCGTGTCCGGTTGCCTTTCCACTCGCCGCGGGGTGGGGCCGTTCCGGTGTGCGGTGGGCCGCACTTCTCCCCTAGTAGGACGTCGCGACCCGCTGGGTGCCGGCCTACGGCCCGGGTGCGCAGCCTGT
>NW_025729227.1:0-2500 GCF_021461385.2 Schistocerca piceifrons
GCCTGCCGCGTCCGTCGGCCGGCGCGCCTGCCACTGGCCGCCCCCACCAGCCGGCTGTAGCGCGTGCGCCCACGCACCGCGCGGCCAGCACGCCGGGAGGCGCCCCCTCACCGGCCCGGGGACGGTCCCACCCAGCCACCGCCGCGTATCGCTTCACACCCAGATGCCGTTCAGTTTCGTCGGCAATGGTGGGTATCGCTGGAACAACCGGTTAGTACCTCAACCTATCGTCGCCATCACCGATTCACCCCTAGCGAGAACAAACCGCACCACAACGGGTTACCATTTCTTCATTTGCGTAACTTCACCAGAAAACGTAGGCGTCCATCGCCCATTTGCAACTTCAACCATTATTGCATGCCTGTGTCAGGTGTCACGCCACACTACGTCTGCCCACATACACGCAACAAAATGTGCACGCCTAGACAATACGTGGAAGGTGGCCCCCGTTACGTATGCGATGTCCATTGCTCGAACGACTGTCAACCGGCTTCTGTAGCATGTCGCAGATATGGAACGCGCTGCACCATGCCATCACGGTGTGTGAGGAGAGACGACTAGGTCCGAATACATCAACAGACAGCTCATGCTGATCGCCATCCACGGCGTCCGTTCCTCCCACACGTCTCTATGGCGTACCACACTGCAATCCAGCTCTCATAGGGAGACGACACGTAGCTGCGTGCACAATATTTGCACTGTATGGTCCGCCGTTTTTTGGGCGCAGTCGTTGTACGGTCACACATGTGCCCACGATGTATCATTCAGTACATAAGGACGAATGTGCAGTACAAGATTGTGGTTCACGCGTACGACATCAGCGGGACAGTTGACACAGGGCCGCCACCACAACGTAGCCTGCGTACGTCGCATGCGAAAGGGCATTGAACATGCAAACTTGTCCACCAACCACCTTGCGAAGGCAGGGGGCAAGGTGGGGACGTGGGGAGAGGTGGGGGGGGGGGGGGGCGGCATGTACGCCCTGCTGCCATCCACATTACAGTGTACAGCAGGAGGCATGTGGAAAGTCAGCAAGACTTGCAAGGTGTTTAACATGAAGCGATACACAGGGGAGCGGGGCAGTGCGAGTAGCGAACTATATTGCGAGGGTTGCGGGTGGGCAACACTACACTAATTGAACGAGTCGTATAAACAATTACAGAGCAGGTTTAGGCGACAACGTGGGTTACGATAGGCGACAACGTGGGTTACGTTAGGGGACAACGTGGGTTACGTTAGGGGACAACGTGGGTTACGTTAGGGGACAACGTGGGTTACGTTAGGGGACAACGTGGGTTACGTTTAGGGGACAACGTGGGTTACGTTAGGGGACAACGTGGGTTACGTTAGGGGACAACGTGGGTTAGGTTAAGGCACAACATGGGTTAGGTTAAGGCACAACATGGGTTAGGTTAAGGCACAACATGGGTTTAGGTTAAGGCACAACATGGGTTAGGTTAAGGCACAACATGGGTTAGGTTACGGCACAACATGGGTTAGGTTAAGGCACAACATGGGTTAGGTTAAGGCACAACATGGGTTAGGTTAGGGGGACAACATGGGTTTAGGTTAGGGGACAACATGGGTTAGGTTAGGGGACAACATGGGTTAGGTTAAGGCACAACATGGGTTAGGTTAGGGGGACAACATGGGTTAGGTTAAGGCACAACATGGGTTAGGTTAGGGGACAACATGGGTTAGGTTAGGGGGACAACATGGGTTAGGGTTAAGGCACAACATGGGTTAGGTTTAAGGCACAACATGGGTTAGGTTAAGGCACAACATGGGTTAGGTTAGGGGGACAACATGGGTTAGGTTAGGGGACAACTTGGGTTAGGTTAGGGGACAACATGGGTTAGGTTAAGGCACAACATGGGTTAGGTTAAGGCACAACATGGGTTAGGTTAGGGCACAACATGGGTTAGGTTAGGGCACAACATGGGTTAGGTTAGGGGCACAACATGGGTTAGGTTAGGGGACAACATGGGTTAGGTTAGGGGACAACATGGGTTAGGTTAGGGGACAACATGGGTTAGGTTTAGGGGACAACATGGGGTTAGGTTAGGGGACAACATGGGTTAGGTTAAGGGGACAACATGGGTTAGGTTAGGGGACAACATGGGTTAGGTTAGGGGGACAACATGGGTTAGGTTAGGGGACAACATGGGTTAGGTTAGGGGACAACATGGGTTAGGTTAAGGCACAACATGGGTTAGGTTAAGGCACAACATGGGTTAGGTTAGGGGACAACATGGGTTAGGTTAGGGGACAACATGGGTTAGGTTAGGGGACAACATGGGTTAGGTTAAGGCACAACATGGGTTAGGTTAGGGGACAACATGGGTTAGGTTAAGGCACAACATGGGTTAGGTTAGGGGACAACATGGGTTAGGTTAGGGGACAACATGGGTTAGGTTAAGGCACAACATGGGTTAGGTTAAGGCACAACATGGGGTTAGGTTAAGGCACAACATGGGTTTAGGTTAGGGGACAACATGGG
>NW_025729227.1:7500-15000 GCF_021461385.2 Schistocerca piceifrons
GCACGACGCTTCAGCGCCATCCATTTTCAGGGCTAGTTGCTTCGGCAGGTGAGTTGTTACACACTCCTTAGCGGATTCCGACTTCCATGGCCACCGTCCTGCTGTCTTAAGCAACCAACGCCTTTCATGGTTTCCCATGAGCGTCGATTCGGGCGCCTTAACTCGGCGTTTGGTTCATCCCACAGCGCCAGTTCTGCTTACCAAAAGTGGCCCACTTGGCACTCCGATCCGAGTCGTTTGCTCGCGGCTTCAGCATATCAAGCAAGCCGGAGATCTCACCCATTTAAAGTTTGAGAATAGGTTGAGGTCGTTTCGGCCCCAAGGCCTCTAATCATTCGCTTTACCGGATGAGACTCGTACGAGCACCAGCTATCCTGAGGGAAACTTCGGAGGGAACCAGCTACTAGATGGTTCGATTAGTCTTTCGCCCCTATACCCAGCTCCGACGATCGATTTGCACGTCAGAATCGCTACGGACCTCCATCAGGGTTTCCCCTGACTTCGTCCTGGCCAGGCATAGTTCACCATCTTTCGGGTCCCAACGTGTACGCTCTAGGTGCGCCTCACCTCGCAATGAGGACGAGACGCCCCGGGAGTGCGGAGGCCGCCGCCCCGTGAAGGGCGGGGAAGCCCCATCCTCCCTCGGCCCGCGCAAGGCGAGACCTTCACTTTCATTACGCCTTTAGGTTTCGTACAGCCCAATGACTCGCGCACATGTTAGACTCCTTGGTCCGTGTTTCAAGACGGGTCGTGAAATTGTCCAAAGCTGAAGCGCCGCTGACGGGAGCGATTATTCCGCCCGAGAGCATCCCGAGCCAACAGCGGCGCGGGTCCGGGGCCGGGCCAGGTAGGTCCGTCATCCGGGAAGAACCGCGCGCGCTTGCCGGGAGCCCGAGCGCCCAAAGGGGCGAATCGACTCCTCCAGATATACCGCCGGGCAGCCAGCCAGGACACCGGGGCTCTGCCCAACAGACGCGAACCGAGGCCCGCGGAAGGACAGGCTGCGCACCCGGGCCGTAGGCCGGCACCCAGCGGGTCGCGACGTCCTACTAGGGGAGAAGTGCGGCCCACCGCACACCGGAACGGCCCCACCCCGCGGCGAGTGGAAAGGCAACCGGACACGACCCCGCCGCGGATTGCTCCGCGCGGGCGGCCGGCCCCATCTGCCGAGGGCGGAGGCCAGTGGCCGGATGGGCGTGAATCTCACCCGTTCGACCTTTCGGACTTCTCACGTTTACCCCAGAACGGTTTCACGTACTTTTGAACTCTCTCTTCAAAGTTCTTTTCAACTTTCCCTCACGGTACTTGTTCGCTATCGGTCTCGTGGTCATATTTAGTCTCAGATGGAGTTTACCACCCACTTGGAGCTGCACTCTCAAGCAACCCGACTCGAAGGAGAGGTCCCGCCGACGCTCGCACCGGCCGCTACGGGCCTGGCACCCTCTACGGGCCGTGGCCTCATTCAAGTTGGACTTGGGCTCGGCGCGAGGCGTCGGGGTAGTGGACCCTCCCAAACACCACATGCCACGACAGGCGGCAGCCTGCGGGGTTCGGTGCTGGACTCTTCCCTGTTCGCTCGCCGCTACTGGGGGAATCCTTGTTAGTTTCTTTTCCTCCGCTTAGTAATATGCTTAAATTCAGCGGGTAGTCTCGCCTGCTCTGAGGTCGTTGTACGAGGTGTCGCACGCCACACCGCCAGCCGGCTGTGCACGCTACCGAGAAAGTACCGGTATGCGAACCGCCAGGCGACGGGCGCGCATCGCACGTTTGAGGAGACGCGGCCGGCCCCACAGGCGGCCGCGACACTCCCAGGTCTGCGAAGCGGGGCAAACGCCGCGCGCTTCAGTATACGTAGCCGACCCTCAGCCAGACGTGGCCCGGGAACGGAATCCATGGACCGCAATGTGCGTTCGAAACGTCGATGTTCATGTGTCCTGCAGTTCACATGTCGACGCGCAATTTGCTGCGTTCTTCATCGACCCACGAGCCGAGTGATCCACCGTCCTGGGTGATCTTTTCTCAAGTTTCCGCCGTCTCTTTCGAGACGGTCGCATAGGCGGGAGTGAGGCGTGTGGCGGCCCCTGTTCCAGCGTTCTGTGTCCAACGGCCTCACGGCCGACGGGCGTCGTACGGCTCCACACCGGAGCGGACAGGCACTCGGGCGAAAGTCATTCAAAACCGGCGCCAGGCGCCAGGTGCCGCAGGCCAGCCGCTCCAGCGCTTCAGCGCTCGTACCACACAACATTGCCGCTAGTTTTGAGAGGCACGCGTGGTTCCGCACGCGGCGCACGGCTACTGCGAGCCGTACAGGTAGCGTGTTGCGCGACACGACACGCACATCGAAAGACATGCAGTCTAGTCGGTAATGATCCTTCCGCAGGTTCACCTACGGAAACCTTGTTACGACTTTTACTTCCTCTAAATGATCAAGTTTGGTCATCTTTCCGGTAGCATCGGCAACGACAGAGTCAATGCCGCGTACCAGTCCGAAGACCTCACTAAATCATTCAATCGGTAGTAGCGACGGGCGGTGTGTACAAAGGGCAGGGACGTAATCAACGCGAGCTTATGACTCGCGCTTACTGGGAATTCCTCGTTCATGGGGAACAATTGCAAGCCCCAATCCCTAGCACGAAGGAGGTTCAGCGGGTTACCCCGACCTTTCGGCCTAGGAAGACACGCTGATTCCTTCAGTGTAGCGCGCGTGCGGCCCAGAACATCTAAGGGCATCACAGACCTGTTATTGCTCAATCTCGTGCGGCTAGAAGCCGCCTGTCCCTCTAAGAAGAAAAGTAATCGCTGACAGCACGAAGGATGTCACGCGACTAGTTAGCAGGCTAGAGTCTCGTTCGTTATCGGAATTAACCAGACAAATCGCTCCACCAACTAAGAACGGCCATGCACCACCACCCACCGAATCAAGAAAGAGCTATCAATCTGTCAATCCTTCCGGTGTCCGGGCCTGGTGAGGTTTCCCGTGTTGAGTCAAATTAAGCCGCAGGCTCCACTCCTGGTGGTGCCCTTCCGTCAATTCCTTTAAGTTTCAGCTTTGCAACCATACTTCCCCCGGAACCCAAAAGCTTTGGTTTCCCGGAGGCTGCCCGCCGAGTCATCGGAGGAACTGCGGCGGATCGCTGGCTGGCATCGTTTATGGTTAGAACTAGGGCGGTATCTGATCGCCTTCGAACCTCTAACTTTCGTTCTTGATTAATGAAAACATACTTGGCAAATGCTTTCGCTTCTGTTCGTCTTGCGACGATCCAAGAATTTCACCTCTAACGTCGCAATACGAATGCCCCCGCCTGTCCCTATTAATCATTACCTCGGGTTCCGAAAACCAACAAAATAGAACCGAGGTCCTATTCCATTATTCCATGCACACAGTATTCAGGCGGGCTTGCCTGCTTTAAGCACTCTAATTTGTTCAAAGTAAACGTGCCGGCCCACCGAGACACTCAATAAAGAGCACCCTGGTAGGATTTCAACGGGGTCCGCCTCGGGACGCACGAGCACGCACGGGGCGGTCGCACGCCTTCGGCTCGCCCCACCGGCAGGACGTCCCACGATACATGCCAGTTAAACACCGACGGGCGGTGAACCAACAGCGTGGGACACAAATCCAACTACGAGCTTTTTAACCGCAACAACTTTAATATACGCTATTGGAGCTGGAATTACCGCGGCTGCTGGCACCAGACTTGCCCTCCAATAGATACTCGTTAAAGGATTTAAAGTGTACTCATTCCGATTACGGGGCCTCGGATGAGTCCCGTATCGTTATTTTTCGTCACTACCTCCCCGTGCCGGGAGTGGGTAATTTGCGCGCCTGCTGCCTTCCTTGGATGTGGTAGCCGTTTCTCAGGCTCCCTCTCCGGAATCGAACCCTGATTCCCCGTTACCCGTTACAACCATGGTAGGCGCAGAACCTACCATCGACAGTTGATAAGGCAGACATTTGAAAGATGCGTCGCCGGTACGAGGACCGTGCGATCAGCCCAAAGTTATTCAGAGTCACCAAGGCAAACGGACCGGACGAGCCGACCGATTGGTTTTGATCTAATAAAAGCGTCCCTTCCATCTCTGGTCGGGACTCTGTTTGCATGTATTAGCTCTAGAATTACCACAGTTATCCAAGTAACGTGGGTACGATCTAAGGAACCATAACTGATTTAATGAGCCATTCGCGGTTTCACCTTAATGCGGCTTGTACTGAGACATGCATGGCTTAATCTTTGAGACAAGCATATGACTACTGGCAGGATCAACCAGGGAGCTGCGTCAACTAGAGCTGAGCAGCCGGCCGCCCGGGAGTGTGTCCCGGGGGCCCGCGCGAACACGCAAGCGTCCGCTCAATCATTCTGCAAACAGGAGGAGGCTGAGCTCCCCTGCACAATACACCTCGAAACCCTCTCAGGTCCCGGCGGCGCGCAGCGCCGTCCCAAGTACTTGGTCGGGTTCGAGAGAGGCGCAATCGCCCGGAGTTAGGCGAGTAGACGCTTTCGGTGCGACCACCCGTGCTCCCAACTGAGCTTGCCGCTGCCGACAGAGGCCCGGGAGCGTGCTGTCGTGGCATTGCCGGCGGGAGACAACACGCGCCACCTACGGTGACCGGCAGCTCCAACGCCAGCGCCACAGAAGGACAAAAGCCCCACTTGGGTGCCGAAGCGAACTCTCCCAGCACAGCGCACACGCCAACACATCCGCACAGCTGCGATACAAACCACCAGCGAGAACCGCTGGGGCGACCGAGCAGCAGACGGCGTCGCGGCGCCGAGCGCCGGGCGGCGGCGCATCCTCAACGCACACAGTCCTCAATCGGACCAGCACACTGCAGATGTCCACCGCGCTTCGCACCGGGCCCGCGAGGACCTACTTTGGCCGCACGGCGCCGCGCGCAGGGTGCGCCGGCGCGCAGCTGCGACGCCTGCCGCGTCCGTCGGCCGGCGCGCCTGCCACTGGCCGCCCCCACCAGCCGGCTGTAGCGCGTGCGCCCACGCACCGCGCGGCCAGCACGCCGGGAGGCGCCCCCTCACCGGCCGGGGACGGTCCCACCCAGCCACCGCCGCGTATCGCTTCACACCCAGATGCCGTTCAGTTTCGTCGGCATGGTGGGTATCGCTGGAACAACCGGTTAGTACCTCAACCTATCGTCGCCATCACCGATTCACCCCTAGCGAGAACAACCGCACCACAACGGGTTACCATTTCTTCATTTGCGTAACTTCACCAGAAAACGTAGGCGTCCATCGCCATTTGCAACTTCAACCATTATTGCATGCCTGTGTCAGGTGTCACGCCACACTACGTCTGCCCACATACACGCAACAAAATGTGCACGCCTAGACAATACGTGGAAGGTGGCCCCCGTACGTATGCGATGTCCATTGCTCGAACGACTGTCAACCGGCTTCTGTAGCATGTCGCAGATATGGAACGCGCTGCACCATGCCATCACGGTGTGTGAGGAGAGACGACTAGGTCCGAATACATCAACAGACAGCTCATGCTGATCGCCATCCACGGCGTCCGTTCCTCCCACACGTCTCTATGGCGTACCACACTGCAATCCAGCTCTCATAGGGAGACGACACGTAGCTGCGTGCACAATATTTGCACTGTATGGTCCGCCGTTTTTGGGCGCAGTCGTTGTACGGTCACACATGTGCCACGATGTATCATTCAGTACATAAGGACGAATGTGCAGTACAGATTGTGGTTCACGCGTACGACATCAGCGGACAGTTGACACAGGCCGCACCACAACGTAGCCTGCGTACGTCGCATGCGAAGGGCATTGAACATGCAAACTTGTCACCAACCACCTTGCGAAGGCAGGGGGCAAGGTGGGGACGTGGGGAGAGGTGGGGGGGGGGGGGGGGGCGGCATGTACGCCCTGCTGCCATCCACATTACAGTGTACAGCAGGAGCATGTGGAAAGTCAGCAAGACTTGCAAGGTGTTTAACATGAAGCGATACACAGGGGAGCGGGCAGTGCGAGTAGCGAACTATATTGCGAGGGTTGCGGGTGGGCAACACTACACTAATTGAACGAGTCGTATAACAATTACAGAGCAGGTTTAGGCGACAACGTGGGTTACGATAGGCGACAACGTGGGTTACGTTAGGGGACAACGTGGGTTACGTTAGGGGACAACGTGGGTTACGTTAGGGGACAACGTGGGTTACGTTAGGGGACAACGTGGGTTACGTTAGGGGACAACGTGGGTTACGTTAGGGGACAACGTGGGTTACGTTAGGGGACAACGTGGGTTAGGTTAAGGCACAACATGGGTTAGGTTAAGGCACAACATGGGTTAGGTTAAGGCACAACATGGGTTAGGTTAAGGCACAACATGGGTTAGGTTAAGGCACAACATGGGTTAGGTTACGGCACAACATGGGTTAGGTTAAGGCACAACATGGGTTAGGTTAAGGCACAACATGGGTTAGGTTAGGGGACAACATGGGTTAGGTTAGGGGACAACATGGGTTAGGTTAGGGGACAACATGGGTTAGGTTAAGGCACAACATGGGTTAGGTTAGGGGACAACATGGGTTAGGTTAAGGCACAACATGGGTTAGGTTAGGGGACAACATGGGTTAGGTTAGGGGACAACATGGGTTAGGTTAAGGCACAACATGGGTTAGGTTAAGGCACAACATGGGTTAGGTTAAGGCACAACATGGGTTAGGTTAGGGGACAACATGGGTTAGGTTAGGGGACAACTTGGGTTAGGTTAGGGGACAACATGGGTTAGGTTAAGGCACAACATGGGTTAGGTTAAGGCACAACATGGGTTAGGTTAGGGCACAACATGGGTTAGGTTAGGGCACAACATGGGTTAGGTTAGGGCACAACATGGGTTAGGTTAGGGGACAACATGGGTTAGGTTAGGGGACAACATGGGTTAGGTTAGGGGACAACATGGGTTAGGTTAGGGGACAACATGGGTTAGGTTAGGGGACAACATGGGTTAGGTTAGGGGACAACATGGGTTAGGTTAGGGGACAACATGGGTTAGGTTAGGGGACAACATGGGTTAGGTTAGGGGACAACATGGGTTAGGTTAGGGGACAACATGGGTTAGGTTAAGGCACAACATGGGTTAGGTTAAGGCACAACATGGGTTAGGTTAGGGGACAACATGGGTTAGGTTAGGGGACAACATGGGTTAGGTTAGGGGACAACATGGGTTAGGTTAAGGCACAACATGGGTTAGGTTAGGGGACAACATGGGTTAGGTTAAGGCACAACATGGGTTAGGTTAGGGGACAACATGGGTTAGGTTAGGGGACAACATGGGTTAGGTTAAGGCACAACATGGGTTAGGTTAAGGCACAACATGGGTTAGGTTAAGGCACAACATGGGTTAGGTTAGGGGACAACATGGGTTAGGTTAGGGGACAACTTGGGTTAGGTTAGGGGACAACATGGGTTAGGTTAAGGCACAACATGGGTTAGGTTAAGGCACAACATGGGTTAGGTTAGGGGACAACATG
>NW_025729227.1:22500-27500 GCF_021461385.2 Schistocerca piceifrons
GCATCACAGACCTGTTTATTGCTCAATCATCGTGCGGCTAGAAGCCGCCTGTCCCTCTAAGAAGAAAAGTAATCGCTGACAGCACGAAGGATGTCACGCGACTAGTTAGCAGGCTAGAGTCTCGTTCGTTATCGGAATTAACCAGACAAATCGCTCCACCAACTAAGAACGGCCATGCACCACCACCCAACCGAATCAAGAAAGAGCTATCAATCTGTCAATCCTTCCGGTGTCCCGGGCCTGGTGAGGTTTCCCGTGTTGAGTCAAATTAAGCCGCAGGCTCCACTCCTGGTGGTGCCCTTCCGTCAATTCCTTTAAGTTTCAGCTTTGCAACCATACTTCCCCCGGAACCCAAAAGCTTTGGTTTCCCGGAGGCTGCCCCGCCGAGTCATCGGAGGAACTGCGGCGGATCGCTGGCTGGCATCGTTTTATGGTTAGAACTAGGGCGGTATCTGATCGCCTTCGAACCTCTAACTTTCGTTCTTGATTAATGAAAACATACTTGGCAAATGCTTTCGCTTCTGTTCGTCTTGCGACGATCCAAGAATTTCACCTCTAACGTCGCAATACGAATGCCCCCCCGCCTGTCCCTATTAATCATTACCTCGGGTTCCGAAAACCAACAAAATAGAACCGAGGTCCTATTCCATTATTCCATGCACACAGTATTCAGGCGGGCTTGCCTGCTTTAAGCACTCTAATTTGTTCAAAGTAAACGTGCCGGCCCACCGAGACACTCAATAAAGAGCACCCTGGTAGGATTTCAACGGGGGTCCGCCTCGGGACGCAACGAGCACGCACGGGGCGGTCGCACGCCTTCGGCTCGCCCCACCGGCAGGACGTCCCACGATACATGCCAGTTAAACACCGACGGGCGTGTGAACCAACAGCGTGGGACACAAATCCAACTACGAGCTTTTTAACCGCAACAACTTTAATATACGCTATTGGAGCTGGAATTACCGCGGCTGCTGGCACCAGACTTGCCCCTCCAATAGATACTCGTTAAAGGATTTAAAGTGTACTCATTCCGATTACGGGGCCTCGGATGAGTCCCGTATCGTTATTTTTCGTCACTACCTCCCCGTGCCGGGAGTGGGTAATTTGCGCGCCTGCTGCCTTCCTGGATGTGGTAGCCGTTTCTCAGGCTCCCTCTCGGAATCGAAACCCTGATTCCCCGTTACCCGTTACAACCATGGTAGGCGCAGAACCTACCATCGACAGTGATAAGGCAGACATTTGAAAGATGCGTCGCCGGTACGAGGACCGTGCGATCAGCCCAAAGTTATTCAGAGTCACCAAGGCAAACGGACCGGACGAGCCGACCGATTGGTTTTGATCTAATAAAAGCGTCCCTTCCATCTCTGGTCGGGACTCTGTTTGCATGTATTAGCTCTAGAATTACCACAGTTATCCAAGTAACGTGGGTACGATCTAAGGAACCATAACTGATTTAATGAGCCATTCGCGGTTTCACCTTAATGCGGCTTGTACTGAGACATTGCATGGCTTAATCTTTTGAGACAAGCATATGACTACTGGCAGGATCAACCAGGGAGCTGCGTCAACTAGAGCATGAGCAGCCGGCCGCCCGGGAGTGTGTCCCGGGGGGCCCGCGCGAACACGCAAGCGTCCGCTCAATCATTCTGCAAAACAGGAGGAGGCTGAGCTCCCCTGCACAATACACCTCGAAACCCTCTCAGGTCCCGGCGGCGCGCAGCGGCCGTCCCAAGTACTTGGTCGGGTTCGAGAGAGGCGCAATCGCCCGGAGTTAGGCGAGTAGACGCTTTCGTGTGCGACCACCCGTGCTCCCAACTGAGCTTGCCGCTGCCGACAGAGGCCCGGGAGCGTGCTGTCGTGGCATTGCCGGCGGGAGACAACACGCGCCACCTACGGTGACCGGCAGCTCCAACGCCAGCGCCACAGAAGGACAAAAGCCCCACTTGGGTGCCGAAGCGAACTCTCCCAGCACAGCGCACACGCCAACACATCCCGCACAGCTGCGATAACAAACCACCCAGCGAGAACCGCTGGGGCGACCGAGCAGCAGACGGCGTCGCGGCGCCGAGCGCCGTGGCGGCGGCGCATCCTCAACGCACACAGTCCTCAATCGGACCAGCACACTGCAGATGTCCACCGCGCTTCGCACCGGGGCCCGCGAGGACCTACTTTGGCCGCACGGCGCCGCGCGGCAGGTGTGCGCCGGCGCGCAGCTGCGACGCCTGCCGCGTCCGTCGGCCGGCGCGCCTGCCACACTGGCCCGCCCCCCCACCAGCCGGCTGTAGCGCGTGGCGCCCACGCACCGCGCGGCCAGCACGCCGGGGAGGCGCCCCCTCACCGGCCGGGGACGGTCCCCACCCAGCCACCGGCCGCGTATCGCTTCACACCCAGATGCCGTTCAAGTTTCGTCGGCATGGTGGTATCGCTGGAACAACCGGTTAGTACCTCAACCTATCGTCGCCATCACCGATTCACCCCTAGCGAGAACAACCGCACCACAACGGGTTACCATTTCTTCATTTGCGTAACTTCACCAGAAAACGTAGGCGTCCATCGCCATTTGCAACTTCAACCCATTATTGCATGCCTGTGTCAGGTGTCACGCCACACTACGTCTGCCCACATACACGCAACAAAATGTGCACGCCTAGACAATACGTGGAAGGTGGCCCCCGTACGTATGCGATGTTCCATTGCTCGAACGACTGTCAACCGGCTTCTGTAGCATGTCGCAGATATGGAACGCGCTTGCACCATGCCATCACGGTGTGTGAGGAGAGACGACTAGGTCCGAATACATCAACAGACAGCTCATGCTGATCGCCATCCACGGCGTTCCGTTCCTCCCACACGTCTCTATGGCGTACCACACTGCAATCCAGCTCTCATAGGGAGACGACACGTAGCTGCGTGCACAATATTTGCACTGTTATGGTCCGCCGTTTTTGGGCGCAGTCGTTGTACGGTCACACATGTGCCACGATGTATCATTCAGTACATAAGGACGAATGTGCAGTACAGATTGTGGTTCACGCGTACGACATCAGCGTGACTGTTGACACAGGGCCGCACCACAACGTAGCCTGCGTACGTCGCATGCGAAGGGCATTGAACATGCAAACTTGTCACCAACCACCTTGCGAAGGCAGGGGGCAAGGTGGGGACCGTGGGGAAGAGGTGGGGGGGGGGGGGGGGGGCGGCATGTACGCCCTGCTGCCATCCACATTACAGTGTACAGCAGGAGCATGTGGAAAGTCAAGCAAGACTTGCAAGGTGTTTAACATGAAGCGATACACAGGGGAGCGGGCAGTGCGAGTAGCGAACTATATTGCGAGGGTTGCGGGTGGGCAACACTACACTAATTGAACGAGTCGTATAACAATTACAGAGCAGGTTTAGGCGACAACGTGGGTTACGATAGGCGACAACGTGGGTTACGTTAGGGGACAACGTGGGTTACGTTAGGGGACAACGTGGGTTACGTTAGGGGACAACGTGGGTTACGTTAGGGGACAACGTGGGTTACGTTAGGGGACAACGTGGGTTACGTTAGGGGACAACGTGGGTTACGTTAGGGGGACAACGTGGGTTAGGTTAAGGCACAACATGGGTTAGGTTAAGGCACAACATGGGTTAGGTTAAGGCACAACATGGGTTAGGTTAAGGGCACAACATGGGTTAGGTTAAGGCACAACATGGGTTAGGTTACGGCACAACATGGGTTAGGTTAAGGCACAACATGGGTTAGGTTAAGGCACAACATGGGTTAGGTTTAGGGGACAACATGGGTTAGGTTAGGGGACAACATGGGTTAGGTTTAGGGGACAACATGGGTTATGGTTAAGGGCACAACATGGGTTAGGTTAGGGGACAACATGGGGTTAGGTTAAGGCACAACATGGGTTAGGTTAGGGGACAACATTGGGTTAGGTTAGGGGACAACATGGGTTAGGTTAAGGCACAACATGGGTTAGGTAAGGCACAACATGGGTTAGGTTAAGGCAACAACATGGGTTAGGTTAGGGGACAACATGTGGTTTAGGTTAGGGGACAACTTGGGTTAGGTTAGGGGACAACATGGGTGTAGGTTAAGGCACAACATGGGTTAGGTTAAGGCACAACATGGGTTAGGTTAGGGCACAACATGGGTTAGGTTAGGGCACAACATGGGTTAGGTTAGGGCACAACATGGGTTAGGTTAGGGGGACAACATGGGTTAGGTTAGGGGACAACATGGGGTTAGGTTAGGGGACAACATGGGTTAGGTTAGGGGTGACAACATGGGTTAGGTTAGGGGACAACAATGGGTTAGGTTAGGGGACAACATGGGTTTAGGTTAGGGGACAACATGGGGTTAGGTTAGGGGACAACATGGGTTAGGTGTAGGGGACAACATGGGTTAGGTTAGGGGACAACATGGGTTAGGTTAAGGCACAACATGGGTTTAGGTTAAGGCACAACATGGGTTAGGTTAGGGGGACAACATGGGTTAGGTTAGGGGACAACATGGGTTAGGTTAGGGGACAACATGGGTTAGGTTAAGGCACAACAATGGGTTAGGTTAGGGGGACAACATGGGTTAGGTTAAGGCACAACATGGGTTAGGTTTAGGGGACAACATGGGTTAGGTTATGGGGACAACATGGGTTAGGTTAAGGCACAACATGGGTTAGGTTAAGGCACAACATGGGTTAGGTTAAGGCACAACATGGGTTAGGTTAGGGGACAACATGGGTTAGGTTAGGGGACAACTTGGGTTAGGTTAGGGGACAACATGGGTTAGGTTAAGGCACAACATGGGTTAGGTTAAGGCACAACATGGGTTAGGTTAGGGGACAACATGGGTTAGGTTAGGGGACAACATGGGTTAGGTTAAGGCACAACATGGGTTTAGGTTAGGGGGACAACATGGGGTTAGGTTAAGGCACAAACATGGGTTAGGTTAGGGGGACAACATGGGGTTAGGTTAGGGGGACAACATGGGTTAGGTTAAGGCACAA
>NW_025729227.1:35000-38820 GCF_021461385.2 Schistocerca piceifrons
CACAGACCTGTTATTGCTCAATCTCGTGCGGCTAGAAGCCGCCTGTCCCTCTAAGAAGAAAAGTAATCGCTGACAGCACGAAGGATGTCACGCGACTAGTTAGCAGGCTAGAGTCTCGTTCGTTATCGGAATTAACCAGACAAATCGCTCCACCAACTAAGAACGGCCATGCACCACCACCCACCGAATCAAGAAAGAGCTATCAATCTGTCAATCTTCCGGTGTCCGGGCTGGTGAGGTTTCCCGTGTTGAGTCAAATTAAGCCGCAGGCTCCACTCCTGGTGGTGCCCTTCCGTCAATTCCTTTAAGTTTCAGCTTTGCAACCATACTTCCCCCGGAACCCAAAAGCTTTGGTTTCCCGGAGGCTGCCCCGCCGAGTCATCGGAGGAACTGCGGCGGATCGCTGGCTGGCATCGTTTATGGTTAGAACTAGGGCGGTATCTGATCGCCTTCGAACCTCTAACTTTCGTTCTTGATTAATGAAAACATACTTGGCAAATGCTTTCGCTTCTGTTCGTCTTGCGACGATCCAAGAATTTCACCTCTAACGTCGCAATACGAATGCCCCCCGCCTGTCCCTATTAATCATTACCTCGGGTTCCGAAAACCAACAAAATAGAACCGAGGTCCTATTCCATTATTCCATGCACACAGTATTCAGGCGGGCTTGCCTGCTTTAAGCACTCTAATTTGTTCAAAGTAAACGTGCCGGCCCACCGAGACACTCAATAAAGAGCACCCTGGTAGGATTTCAACGGGGTCCGCCTCGGGACGCACGAGCACGCACGGGGCGGTCGCACGCCTTCGGCTCGCCCCACCGGCAGGACGTCCCACGATACATGCCAGTTAAACACCGACGGGCGGTGAAACCAACAGCGTGGGACACAAATCCAACCTACGAGCTTTTTAACCGCAACAACTTTAATATACGCTATTGGAGCTGGAATTACCGCGGCTGCTGGCACCAGACTTGCCCTCCAATAGATACTCGTTAAAGGATTTAAAGTGTACTCATTCCGATTACGGGGCCTCGGATGAGTCCCGTATCGTTATTTTCGTCACTACCTCCCCGTGCCGGGAGTGGGTAATTTGCGCGCCCTGCTGCCTTCCTTGGATGTGGTAGCCGTTTCTCAGGCTCCCTCTCCGGAATCGAACCCTGATTCCCCGTTACCCGTTACAACCATGGTAGGCGCAGAACCTACCATCGACAGTTGATAGGCAGACATTTGAAAGATGCGTCGCCGGTACGAGGACCGTGCGATCAGCCCAAAGTTATTCAGAGTCACCAAGGCAAACGGACCGGACGAGCCGACCGATTGGTTTTGATCTAATAAAAGCGTCCCTTCCATCTCTGGTCGGGACTCTGTTTGCATGTATTAGCTCTAGAATTACCACAGTTATCCAAGTAACGTGGGTACGATCTAAGGAACCATAACTGATTTAATGAGCCATTCGCGGTTTCACCTTAATGCGGCTTGTACTGAGACATGCATGGCTTAATCTTTGAGACAAGCATATGACTACTGGCAGGATCAACCAGGGAGCTGCGTCAACTAGAGCTGAGCAGCCGGCCGCCCGGGAGTGTGTCCCGGGGGCCCGCGCGAACACGCAAGCGTCCGCTCAATCATTCTGCAAACAGGAGGAGGCTGAGCTCCCCTGCACAATACACCTCGAAACCCTCTCAGGTCCCGGCGGCGCGCAGCGCCGTCCCAAGTACTTGGTCGGGTTCGAGAGAGGCGCAATCGCCCGGAGTTAGGCGAGTAGACGCTTTCGGTGCGACCACCCGTGCTCCCAACTGAGCTTGCCGCTGCCGACAGAGGCCCGGGAGCGTGCTGTCGTGGCATTGCCGGCGGGAGACAACACGCGCCACCTACGGTGACCGGCAGCTCCAACGCCAGCGCCACAGAAGGACAAAAGCCCCACTTGGGTGCCGAAGCGAACTCTCCCAGCACAGCGCACACGCCAACACATCCGCACAGCTGCGATACAAACCACCAGCGAGAACCGCTGGGGCGACCGAGCAGCAGACGGCGTCGCGGCGCCGAGCGCCGGGGCGGCGGCGCATCTCAACGCACACAGTCCTCAATCGGACCAGCACACTGCAGATGTCCACCGCGCTTCGCACCGGGCCCCGCGAGGACCTACTTTTGGCCGCACGGCGCCGCGCGCAGGGTGCGCCGGCGCGCAGCTGCGACGCCTGCCGCGTCCGTCGGCCGGCGCGCCTGCCACTGGCCGCCCCCACCAGCCGGCTGTAGCGCGTGCGCCCACGCACACGCGCGGCCAGCACGCCGGGAGGCGCCCCCACACCGGCCGGGGACGGTCCCACCCAGCCACCGCCGCGTATCGCTTCACACCCAGATGCCGTTCAGTTTCGTCGGCATGGTGGGTATCGCTGGAACAACCGGTTAGTACCTCAACCTATCGTCGCCATCACCGATTCACCCCTAGGCGAGAACAACCGCACCACAACGGGTTACCATTTCTTCATTTGCGTAACTTCACCAGAAAACGTAGGCGTCCATCGCCATTTGCAACTTCAACCATTATTGCATGCCTGTGTCAGGTGTCACGCCACACTACGTCTGCCCACATACACGCAACAAAATGTGCACGCCTAGACAATACGTGGAAGGTGGCCCCCGTACGTATGCGATGTCCATTGCTCGAACGACTGTCAACCGGCTTCTGTAGCATGTCGCAGATATGGAACGCGCTGCACCATGCCAATCACGGTGTGTGAGGAGAGACGACTAGGTCCGAATACATCAACAGACAGCTCATGCTGATCGCCATCCACGGCGTCCGTTTCCTCCCACACGTCTCTATGGCGTACCACACTGCAATCCAGCTCTCATAGGGAGACGACACGTAGCTGCGTGCACAATATTTGCACTGTATGGTCCGCCGTTTTTGGGCGCAGTCGTTGTACGGTCACACATGTGCCACGATGTATCATTCAGTACATAAGGACGAATGTGCAGTACAGATTGTGGTTCACGCGTACGACATCAGCGGACAGTTGACACAGGCCGCACCACAACGTAGCCTGCGTACGTCGCATGCGAAGGGCATTGAACATGCAAACTTGTCACCAACCACCTTGCGAAGGCAGGGGGCAAGGTGGGGACGTGGGGAGAGGTGGGGGGGGGGGGGGGCGGCATGTACGCCCTGCTGCCATCCACATTACAGTGTTACAGCAGGAGCATGTGGAAAGTCAGCAAGACTTGCAAGGTGTTTAACATGAAGCGATACACAGGGGAGCGGGCAGTGCGAGTAGCGAACTATATTGCGAGGGTTTGCGGCGTGGGCAACACTACACTAATTGAACGAGTCGTATAAACAATTACAGAGCAGGTTTAGGCGACAACGTGGGTTACGATAGGCGACAACGTGGTACGTTGGAACGTGGGTTACGTTAGGGGACAACGTGGGTTACGTTAGGGGACAACGTGGGTTACGTTAGGGGACAACGTGGGTTACGTTAGGGGACAACGTGGGTTACGTTAGGGGACAACGTGGGTTACGTTAGGGGACAACGTGGGTTAGGTTAGGCACAAATGGGTTAGGTAAGGCACAACATGGGTTAGGTTAAGGCACAACATGGGTTAGGTTAAGGCACAACATGGGTTAGGTTAGTTAAGGCACAACATGGTGTTAGGTTACGGGCACAACATGGGTTAGGTTAAGGCACAACATGGGTTAGGTTAAGGCACAACATGGGTTAGGTTAGGGGAACAACATGGGTTAGGTTAGGGGAAAACATGGGTTAGGTTAGGGGACAACATGGGTTAGGTTAAGGCACAACATGGGTTAGGTTAGG
>NW_025729228.1:0-2500 GCF_021461385.2 Schistocerca piceifrons
GCCCGTCGCTACTACCGATTGAATGATTTAGTGAGGTCTTCGGACTGGTACGCGGCATTGACTCTGTCGTTGCCGATGCTACCGGAAAGATGACCAAACTTGATCATTTAGAGGAAGTAAAAGTCGTAACAAGGTTTCCGTAGGTGAACCTGCGGAAGGATCATTACCGACTAGACTGCATGTCTTTCGATGTGCGTGTCGTGTCGCGCAACACGCTACCTGTACGGCTCGCCGTAGCCGTGCGCCGCGTGCGGAACCACGCGTGCCTCTCAAAACTAGCGGCAATGTTGTGTGGTACGAGCGCTGAAGCGCTGGAGCGGCTGGCCTGCGGCACCTGGCGCCTGGCGCCGGTTTTGAATGACTTTCGCCCGAGTGCCTGTCCGCTCCGGTGTGGAGCCGTACGACGCCCGTCGGCCGTGAGGCCGTTGGACACAGAACGCTGGAACAGGGGCCGCCACACGCCTCACTCCCGCCTATGCGACCGTCTCGAAAGAGACGGCGGAAACTGAGAAAAGATCACCCAGGACGGTGGATCACTCGGCTCGTGGGTCGATGAAGAACGCAGCAAATTGCGCGTCGACATGTGAACTGCAGGACACATGAACATCGACGTTTCGAACGCACATTGCGGTCCATGGATTCCGTTCCCGGGCCACGTCTGGCTGAGGGTCGGCTACGTATACTGAAGCGCGCGGCGTTTGCCCCGCTTCGCAGACCTGGGAGTGTCGCGGCCGCCTGTGGGGCCGGCCGCGTCTCCTCAAACGTGCGATGCGCGCCCGTCGCCTGGCGGTTCGCATACCGGTACTTTCTCGGTAGCGTGCACAGCCGGCTGGCGGTGTGGCGTGCGACACCTCGTACAACGACCTCAGAGCAGGCGAGACTACCCGCTGAATTTAAGCATATTACTAAGCGGAGGAAAAGAAACTAACAAGGATTCCCCCAGTAGCGGCGAGCGAACAGGGAAGAGTCCAGCACCGAACCCCGCAGGCTGCCGCCTGTCGTGGCATGTGGTGTTTGGGAGGGTCCACTACCCCGACGCCTCGCGCCGAGCCCAAGTCCAACTTGAATGAGGCCACGGCCCGTAGAGGGTGCCAGGCCCGTAGCGGCCGGTGCGAGCGTCGGCGGGACCTCTCCTTCGAGTCGGGTTGCTTGAGAGTGCAGCTCCAAGTGGGTGGTAAACTCCATCTGAGACTAAATATGACCACGAGACCGATAGCGAACAAGTACCGTGAGGGAAAGTTGAAAAGAACTTTGAAGAGAGAGTTCAAAAGTACGTGAAACCGTTCTGGGGTAAACGTGAGAAGTCCGAAAGGTCGAACGGGTGAGATTCACGCCCATCCGGCCACTGGCCTCCACCCTCGGCAGATGGGGCCGGCCGCCCGCGCGGAGCAATCTGCGGCGGGGTCGTGTCCGGTTGCCTTTCCACTCGCCGCGGGGTGGGGCCGTTCCGGTGTGCGGTGGGCCGCACTTCTCCCCTAGTAGGACGTCGCGACCCGCTGGGTGCCGGCCTACGGCCCGGGTGCGCAGCCTGTCCTTCCGCGGGCCTCGGTTCGCGTCTGTTGGGCAGAGCCCCGGTGTCCTGGCTGGCTGCCCGGCGGTATATCTGGAGGAGTCGATTCGCCCCTTTGGGCGCTCGGGCTCCCGGCAAGCGCGCGCGGTTCTTCCCGGATGACGGACCTACCTGGCCCGGCCCCGGACCCGCGCCGCTGTTGGCTCGGGATGCTCTCGGGCGGAATAATCGCTCCCGTCAGCGGCGCTTCAGCTTTGGACAATTTCACGACCCGTCTTGAAACACGGACCAAGGAGTCTAACATGTGCGCGAGTCATTGGGCTGTACGAAACCTAAAGGCGTAATGAAAGAAACCTAAAGGCGTAATGAAAGTGAAGGTCTCGCCTTGCGCGGGCCGAGGGAGGATGGGGCTTCCCCGCCCTTCACGGGGCGGCGGCCTCCGCACTCCCGGGGCGTCTCGTCCTCATTGCGAGGTGAGGCGCACCTAGAGCGTACACGTTGGGACCCGAAAGATGGTGAACTATGCCTGGCCAGGACGAAGTCAGGGGAAACCCTGATGGAGGTCCGTAGCGATTCTGACGTGCAAATCGATCGTCGGAGCTGGGTATAGGGGCGAAAGACTAATCGAACCATCTAGTAGCTGGTTCCCTCCGAAGTTTCCCTCAGGATAGCTGGTGCTCGTACGAGTCTCATCCGGTAAAGCGAATGATTAGAGGCCTTGGGGCCGAAACGACCTCAACCTATTCTCAAACTTTAAATGGGTGAGATCTCCGGCTTGCTTGATATGCTGAAGCCGCGAGCAAACGACTCGGATCGGAGTGCCAAGTGGGCCACTTTTGGTAAGCAGAACTGGCGCTGTGGGATGAACCAAACGCCGAGTTAAGGCGCCCGAATCGACGCTCATGGGAAACCATGAAAGGCGTTGGTTGCTTAAGACAGCAGGACGGTGGCCATGGAAGTCGGAATCCGCTAAGGAGTGTGTAACAACTC
>NW_025729228.1:7500-10000 GCF_021461385.2 Schistocerca piceifrons
GCCTTAACCTAACCCATGTTGTGCCTTAACCTAACCCATGTTGTGCCTTAACCTAACCCATGTTGTGCCTTAACCTAACCCATGTTGTGCCTTAACCTAACCCATGTTGTGCCTTAACCTAACCCATGTTGTGCCTTAACCTAACCCATGTTGTGCCTTAACCTAACCTATGTTGTGCCTTAACCTAACCTATGTTGTGCCTTAACCTAACCCATGTTGTGCCTTAACCTAACCCATGTTGTGCCTTAACCTAACCCATGTTGTGCCTTAACCTAACCCATGTTGTGCCTTAACCTAACCCATGTTGTGCCTTAACCTAACCCATGTTGTGCCTTAACCTAACCCATGTTGTGCCTTAACCTAACCCATGTTGTGCCTTAACCTAACCCATGTTGTGCCTTAACCTAACCCATGTTGTGCCTTAACCTAACCCATGTTGTGCCTTAACCTAACCCATGTTGTGCCTTAACCTAACCCATGTTGTGCCTTAACCTAACCCATGTTGTGCCTTAACCTAACCCATGTTGTGCCTTAACCTAACCCATGTTGTGCCTTAACCTAACCCATGTTGTGCCTTAACCTAACCCATGTTGTGCCTTAACCTAACCCATGTTGTGCCTTAACCTAACCCATGTTGTGCCTTAACCTAACCCATGTTGTGCCTTAACCTAACCCATGTTGTGCCTTAACCTAACCCATGTTGTGCCTTAACCTAACCCATGTTGTGCCTTAACCTAACCCATGTTGTGCCTTAACCTAACCCATGTTGTGCCTTAACCTAACCCATGTTGTGCCTTAACCTAACCCATGTTGTGCCTTAACCTAACCCATGTTGTGCCTTAACCTAACCCATGTTGTGCCTTAACCTAACCCATGTTGTGCCTTAACCTAACCCATGTTGTGCCTTAACCTAACCCATGTTGTGCCTTAACCTAACCCATGTTGTGCCTTAACCTAACCCATGTTGTGCCTTAACCTAACCCATGTTGTGCCTTAACCTAACCCATGTCGTGCCTTAACCTAACCCATGTCGTGCCTTAACCTAACCCATGTCGTGCCTTAACCTAACCCATGTCGTGCCTTAACCTAACCCACGTCGTGCCTTAACCTAACCCACGTCGTGCCTTAACCTAACCCACGTCGTGCCTTAACCTAACCCACGTCGTGCCTTAACCTAACCCACGTCGTGCCTTAACCTAACCCACGTCGTGCCTTAACCTAACCCACGTCGTGCCTTAACCTAACCCACGTCGTGCCTTAACCTAACCCACGTCGTGCCTTAACCTAACCCACGTTGTCGCCTAACGTAACCCACGTTGTCGCCTAACGTAACCCACGTTGTCGCCTAAACCTGCTCTGTAATTGTTATACGACTCGTTCAATTAGTGTAGTGTTGCCCACCCGCAACCCTCGCAATATAGTTCGCTACTCGCACTCCCCGCTCCCCTGTGTATCGCTTCATGTTAAACACCTTGCAAGTCTTGCTCACTTTCCACATGCTCCTGCTGTACACTGTAATGTGGATGGCAGCAGGACGTACATGCCGCCCC
This sequence comes from Schistocerca piceifrons, assembly GCF_021461385.2. Taxonomy (NCBI): domain Eukaryota; kingdom Metazoa; phylum Arthropoda; class Insecta; order Orthoptera; family Acrididae; genus Schistocerca; species Schistocerca piceifrons. The sequence continues at coordinate 9,051 of NW_025729228.1, forward strand.
TCCCCACGTCCCCACCTTGCCCCCTGCCTTCGCAAGCTGGTTGGTGAGAACTTTGCATGTTCAATGCCCTCCGCATGCGACGTACTCAGGCTACGTTGTGGTGCGGCCTGTGTCAACTGTCCGCTAATGTCGTACGCGTAAACCACAATCTGTACTGCACATTCGTCCTTATGTACTGAATGATACATCGTGGCACATGTGTGACCGTACAACGACTGCGCCCAAAAACGGCGGACCATACAGTGCAAATATTGTGCACGCAGCTACGTGTCGTCTCCCTATGAGAGCTGGATTGCAGTGTGGTACGCCATAGAGACGTGTGGGAGGAACGGACGCCGTGGATGGCGATCAGCATGAGCTGTCTGTTGATGTATTCGGACCTAGTCGTCTCTCCTCACACACCGTGATGGCATGGTGCACCGCGTTCCATATCTGCGACATGCTACAGAGGCCGGTTGACAGTCGTTCGAGCAATGGACATCGCATACGTACGGGGGCCACCTTCCACGTATTGTCTAGGCGTGCACATTTTGTTGCGTGTATGTGGGCAGACGTAGTGTGGCGTGACACCTGACACAGGCATGCAATAATCGTGGAAGTTGCAAATGGCGATGGACGCCTGCGTTTTCTGGTGAAGTTACGCAAATGAACAAATGGTAACCTGTTGTGGTGCGGTTGTTCTCGCTAGGGGTGAATCGGTGATGGCGACGATAGGTTGAGGTACTAACCGGTTGTTCCAGCGATACCCACCATGCCGACGAAACTGAACGGCATCTGGGTGTGAAGCGATACGCGGCGGTGGCTGGGTGGGACCGTCCCCGGCCGGTGAGGGGGCGCCTCCCGGCGTGCTGGCCGCGTGGTGCGTGGGCGCACGCGCTACAGCCGGCTGGTGGGGGCGGCCAGTGGCAGGCGCGCCGGCCGACGGACGCGGCAGGCGTCGCAGCTGCGCG
>NW_025729228.1:20000-22500 GCF_021461385.2 Schistocerca piceifrons
TGTTGTGCCTTAACCTAACCCATGTTGTGCCTTAACCTAACCCATGTTGTGCCTTAACCTAACCCATGTTGTGCCTTAACCTAACCCATGTTGTGCCTTAACCTAACCCATGTTGTGCCTTAACCTAACCCATGTTGTGCCTTAACCTAACCCATGTTGTGCCTTAACCTAACCCATGTTGTGCCTTAACCTAACCCATGTTGTGCCTTAACCTAACCCATGTTGTGCCTTAACCTAACCCATGTTGTGCCTTAACCTAACCCATGTTGTGCCTTAACCTAACCCATGTTGTGCCTTAACCTAACCCATGTTGTGCCTTAACCTAACCCATGTTGTGCCTTAACCTAACCCATGTTGTGCCTTAACCTAACCCATGTTGTGCCTTAACCTAACCCATGTTGTGCCTTAACCTAACCCATGTTGTGCCTTAACCTAACCCATGTTGTGCCTTAACCTAACCCATGTTGTGCCTTAACCTAACCCATGTTGTGCCTTAACCTAACCTATGTTGTGCCTTAACCTAACCTATGTTGTGCCTTAACCTAACCTATGTTGTGCCTTAACCTAACCCATGTTGTGCCTTAACCTAACCCATGTTGTGCCTTAACCTAACCCATGTTGTGCCTTAACCTAACCCATGTTGTGCCTTAACCTAACCCATGTTGTGCCTTAACCTAACCCATGTTGTGCCTTAACCTAACCCATGTTGTGCCTTAACCTAACCCATGTTGTGCCTTAACCTAACCCATGTTGTGCCTTAACCTAACCCATGTTGTGCCTTAACCTAACCCATGTTGTGCCTTAACCTAACCCATGTCGTGCCTTAACCTAACCCACGTCGTGCCTTAACCTAACCCACGTCGTGCCTTAACCTAACCCACGTCGTGCCTTAACCTAACCCACGTCGTGCCTTAACCTAACCCACGTCGTGCCTTAACCTAACCCACGTCGTGCCTTAACCTAACCCACGTCGTGCCTTAACCTAACCCACGTCGTGCCTTAACCTAACCCATGTCGTGCCTTAACCTAACCCATGTCGTGCCTTAACCTAACCCACGTCGTGCCTTAACCTAACCCACGTCGTGCCTTAACCTAACCCACGTCGTGCCTTAACCTAACCCACGTTGTCGCCTAACGTAACCCACGTTGTCGCCTAACGTAACCCACGTTGTCGCCTAAACCTGCTCTGTAATTGTTATACGACTCGTTCAATTAGTGTAGTGTTGCCCACCCGCAACCCTCGCAATATAGTTCGCTACTCGCACTCCCCGCTCCCCTGTGTATCGCTTCATGTTAAACACCTTGCAAGTCTTGCTCACTTTCCACATGCTCCTGCTGTACACTGTAATGTGGATGGCAGCAGGACGTACATGCCGCCCCTCCCCACGTCCCCACCTTGCCCCCTGCCTTCGCAAGCTGGTTGGTGAGAACTTTGCATGTTCAATGCCCTCCGCATGCGACGTACTCAGGCTACGTTGTGGTGCGGCCTGTGTCAACTGTCCGCTAATGTCGTACGCGTAAACCACAATCTGTACTGCACATTCGTCCTTATGTACTGAATGATACATCGTGGCACATGTGTGACCGTACAACGACTGCGCCCAAAAACGGCGGACCATACAGTGCAAATATTGTGCACGCAGCTACGTGTCGTCTCCCTATGAGAGCTGGATTGCAGTGTGGTACGCCATAGAGACGTGTGGGAGGAACGGACGCCGTGGATGGCGATCAGCATGAGCTGTCTGTTGATGTATTCGGACCTAGTCGTCTCTCCTCACACACCGTGATGGCATGGTGCACCGCGTTCCATATCTGCGACATGCTACAGAGGCCGGTTGACAGTCGTTCGAGCAATGGACATCGCATACGTACGGGGGCCACCTTCCACGTATTGTCTAGGCGTGCACATTTTGTTGCGTGTATGTGGGCAGACGTAGTGTGGCGTGACACCTGACACAGGCATGCAATAATCGTGGAAGTTGCAAATGGCGATGGACGCCTGCGTTTTCTGGTGAAGTTACGCAAATGAACAAATGGTAACCTGTTGTGGTGCGGTTGTTCTCGCTAGGGGTGAATCGGTGATGGCGACGATAGGTTGAGGTACTAACCGGTTGTTCCAGCGATACCCACCATGCCGACGAAACTGAACGGCATCTGGGTGTGAAGCGATACGCGGCGGTGGCTGGGTGGGACCGTCCCCGGCCGGTGAGGGGGCGCCTCCCGGCGTGCTGGCCGCGCGGTGCGTGGGCGCACGCGCTACAGCCGGCTGGTGGGGGCGGCCAGTGGCAGGCGCGCCGGCCGACGGACGCGGCAGGCGTCGCAGCTGCGCGCCGGCGCACCCTGCGCGCGGCGCCGTGCGGCCAAAGTAGGTCCTCGCGGGCCCGGTGCGAAGCGCGGTGGACATCTTCAGTGTGCTGGTCCGATTGAGGACTGTGTGCGTTGAGGATGCGCTGCCGCCCGGCGCTCGGCGCCGCGACGCCGTCTGCTGCTCGGTCGCCCC
>NW_025729228.1:32500-37500 GCF_021461385.2 Schistocerca piceifrons
TACCTTAACCTAACCTATGTTGTGCCTTAACCTAACCTATGTTGTGCCTTAACCTAACCTATGTTGTGCCTTAACCTAACCTATGTTGTGCCTTAACCTAACCTATGTTGTGCCTTAACCTAACCTATGTTGTGCCTTAACCTAACCTATGTTGTGCCTTAACCTAACCTATGTTGTGCCTTAACCTAACCTATGTTGTGCCTTAACCTAACCCATGTTGTGCCTTAACCTAACCCATGTTGTGCCTTAACCTAACCCATGTTGTGCCTTAACCTAACCCATGTTGTGCCTTAACCTAACCCATGTTGTGCCTTAACCTAACCCATGTTGTGCCTTAACCTAACCCATGTTGTGCCTTAACCTAACCCATGTTGTGCCTTAACCTAACCCATGTTGTGCCTTAACCTAACCCATGTTGTGCCTTAACCTAACCCATGTTGTGCCTTAACCTAACCCATGTTGTGCCTTAACCTAACCCATGTTGTGCCTTAACCTAACCCATGTTGTGCCTTAACCTAACCTATGTTGTGCCTTAACCTAACCTATGTTGTGCCTTAACCTAACCTATGTTGTGCCTTAACCTAACCTATGTTGTGCCTTAACCTAACCCATGTTGTGCCTTAACCTAACCCATGTTGTGCCTTAACCTAACCCATGTTGTGCCTTAACCTAACCCATGTTGTGCCTTAACCTAACCCATGTTGTGCCTTAACCTAACCCATGTTGTGCCTTAACCTAACCCATGTTGTGCCTTAACCTAACCCATGTTGTGCCTTAACCTAACCCATGTTGTGCCTTAACCTAACCCATGTTGTGCCTTAACCTAACCCATGTTGTGCCTTAACCTAACCCATGTTGTGCCTTAACCTAACCCATGTTGTGCCTTAACCTAACCCATGTTGTGCCTTAACCTAACCCATGTTGTGCCTTAACCTAACCCATGTTGTGCCTTAACCTAACCCATGTTGTGCCTTAACCTAACCCATGTTGTGCCTTAACCTAACCCATGTTGTGCCTTAACCTAACCCATGTTGTGCCTTAACCTAACCCATGTTGTGCCTTAACCTAACCCATGTTGTGCCTTAACCTAACCCATGTTGTGCCTTAACCTAACCCATGTTGTGCCTTAACCTAACCCATGTTGTGCCTTAACCTAACCCATGTTGTGCCTTAACCTAACCTATGTTGTGCCTTAACCTAACCCATGTTGTGCCTTAACCTAACCCATGTTGTGCCTTAACCTAACCCATGTTGTGCCTTAACCTAACCCATGTTGTGCCTTAACCTAACCCATGTTGTGCCTTAACCTAACCCATGTTGTGCCTTAACCTAACCCATGTTGTGCCTTAACCTAACCCATGTTGTGCCTTAACCTAACCCATGTTGTGCCTTAACCTAACCCATGTTGTGCCTTAACCTAACCCATGTTGTGCCTTAACCTAACCCATGTTGTGCCTTAACCTAACCCATGTTGTGCCTTAACCTAACCCATGTCGTGCCTTAACCTAACCCATGTCGTGCCTTAACCTAACCCACGTCGTGCCTTAACCTAACCCATGTCGTGCCTTAACCTAACCCACGTCGTGCCTTAACCTAACCCACGTCGTGCCTTAACCTAACCCACGTCGTGCCTTAACCTAACCCACGTCGTGCCTTAACCTAACCCACGTCGTGCCTTAACCTAACCCACGTTGTCGCCTAACGTAACCCACGTTGTCGCCTAACGTAACCCACGTTGTCGCCTAAACCTGCTCTGTAATTGTTATACGACTCGTTCAATTAGTGTAGTGTTGCCCACCCGCAACCCTCGCAATATAGTTCGCTACTCGCACTCCCCGCTCCCCTGTGTATCGCTTCATGTTAAACACCTTGCAAGTCTTGCTCACTTTCCACATGCTCCTGCTGTACACTGTAATGTGGATGGCAGCAGGACGTACATGCCGCCCCTCCCCACGTCCCCACCTTGCCCCCTGCCTTCGCAAGCTGGTTGGTGAGAACTTTGCATGTTCAATGCCCTCCGCATGCGACGTACTCAGGCTACGTTGTGGTGCGGCCTGTGTCAACTGTCCGCTAATGTCGTACGCGTAAACCACAATCTGTACTGCACATTCGTCCTTATGTACTGAATGATACATCGTGGCACATGTGTGACCGTACAACGACTGCGCCCAAAAACGGCGGACCATACAGTGCAAATATTGTGCACGCAGCTACGTGTCGTCTCCCTATGAGAGCTGGATTGCAGTGTGGTACGCCATAGAGACGTGTGGGAGGAACGGACGCCGTGGATGGCGATCAGCATGAGCTGTCTGTTGATGTATTCGGACCTAGTCGTCTCTCCTCACACACCGTGATGGCATGGTGCACCGCGTTCCATATCTGCGACATGCTACAGAGGCCGGTTGACAGTCGTTCGAGCAATGGACATCGCATACGTACGGGGGCCACCTTCCACGTATTGTCTAGGCGTGCACATTTTGTTGCGTGTATGTGGGCAGACGTAGTGTGGCGTGACACCTGACACAGGCATGCAATAATCGTGGAAGTTGCAAATGGCGATGGACGCCTGCGTTTTCTGGTGAAGTTACGCAAATGAACAAATGGTAACCTGTTGTGGTGCGGTTGTTCTCGCTAGGGGTGAATCGGTGATGGCGACGATAGGTTGAGGTACTAACCGGTTGTTCCAGCGATACCCACCATGCCGACGAAACTGAACGGCATCTGGGTGTGAAGCGATACGCGGCGGTGGCTGGGTGGGACCGTCCCCGGCCGGTGAGGGGGCGCCTCCCGGCGTGCTGGCCGCGCGGTGCGTGGGCGCACGCGCTACAGCCGGCTGGTGGGGGCGGCCAGTGGCAGGCGCGCCGGCCGACGGACGCGGCAGGCGTCGCAGCTGCGCGCCGGCGCACCCTGCGCGCGGCGCCGTGCGGCCAAAGTAGGTCCTCGCGGGCCCGGTGCGAAGCGCGGTGGACATCTTCAGTGTGCTGGTCCGATTGAGGACTGTGTGCGTTGAGGATGCGCTGCCGCCCGGCGCTCGGCGCCGCGACGCCGTCTGCTGCTCGGTCGCCCCAGCGGTTCTCGCTGGTGGTTTGTATCGCAGCTGTGCGGATGTGTTGGCGCGTGCGCTGTGCTGGGAGAGTTCGCTTCGGCACCCAAGTGGGGCTTTTGTCCTTCTGTGGCGCTGGCGTTGGAGCTGCCGGTCACCGTAGGTGGCGCGTGTTGTCTCCCGCCGGCAATGCCACGACAGCACGCTCCCGGGCCTCTGTCGGCAGCGGCAAGCTCAGTTGGGAGCATGGGTGGTCGCACCGAAAGCGTCTACTCGCCTAACTCCGGGCGATTGCGCCTCTCTCGAACCCGACCAAGTACTTGGGACGGCGCTGCGCGCCGCCGGGACCTGAGAGGGTTTCGAGGTGTATTGTGCAGGGGAGCTCAGCCTCCTCCTGTTTGCAGAATGATTGAGCGGACGCTTGCGTGTTCGCGCGGGCCCCCGGGACACACTCCCGGGCGGCCGGCTGCTCAGCTCTAGTTGACGCAGCTCCCTGGTTGATCCTGCCAGTAGTCATATGCTTGTCTCAAAGATTAAGCCATGCATGTCTCAGTACAAGCCGCATTAAGGTGAAACCGCGAATGGCTCATTAAATCAGTTATGGTTCCTTAGATCGTACCCACGTTACTTGGATAACTGTGGTAATTCTAGAGCTAATACATGCAAACAGAGTCCCGACCAGAGATGGAAGGGACGCTTTTATTAGATCAAAACCAATCGGTCGGCTCGTCCGGTCCGTTTGCCTTGGTGACTCTGAATAACTTTGGGCTGATCGCACGGTCCTCGTACCGGCGACGCATCTTTCAAATGTCTGCCTTATCAACTGTCGATGGTAGGTTCTGCGCCTACCATGGTTGTAACGGGTAACGGGGAATCAGGGTTCGATTCCGGAGAGGGAGCCTGAGAAACGGCTACCACATCCAAGGAAGGCAGCAGGCGCGCAAATTACCCACTCCCGGCACGGGGAGGTAGTGACGAAAAATAACGATACGGGACTCATCCGAGGCCCCGTAATCGGAATGAGTACACTTTAAATCCTTTAACGAGTATCTATTGGAGGGCAAGTCTGGTGCCAGCAGCCGCGGTAATTCCAGCTCCAATAGCGTATATTAAAGTTGTTGCGGTTAAAAAGCTCGTAGTTGGATTTGTGTCCCACGCTGTTGGTTCACCGCCCGTCGGTGTTTAACTGGCATGTATCGTGGGACGTCCTGCCGGTGGGGCGAGCCGAAGGCGTGCGACCGCCCCGTGCGTGCTCGTGCGTCCCGAGGCGGACCCCGTTGAAATCCTACCAGGGTGCTCTTTATTGAGTGTCTCGGTGGGCCGGCACGTTTACTTTGAACAAATTAGAGTGCTTAAAGCAGGCAAGCCCGCCTGAATACTGTGTGCATGGAATAATGGAATAGGACCTCGGTTCTATTTTGTTGGTTTTCGGAACCCGAGGTAATGATTAATAGGGACAGGCGGGGGCATTCGTATTGCGACGTTAGAGGTGAAATTCTTGGATCGTCGCAAGACGAACAGAAGCGAAAGCATTTGCCAAGTATGTTTTCATTAATCAAGAACGAAAGTTAGAGGTTCGAAGGCGATCAGATACCGCCCTAGTTCTAACCATAAACGATGCCAGCCAGCGATCCGCCGCAGTTCCTCCGATGACTCGGCGGGCAGCCTCCGGGAAACCAAAGCTTTTGGGTTCCGGGGGAAGTATGGTTGCAAAGCTGAAACTTAAAGGAATTGACGGAAGGGCACCACCAGGAGTGGAGCCTGCGGCTTAATTTGACTCAACACGGGAAACCTCACCAGGCCCGGACACCGGAAGGATTGACAGATTGATAGCTCTTTCTTGATTCGGTGGGTGGTGGTGCATGGCCGTTCTTAGTTGGTGGAGCGATTTGTCTGGTTAATTCCGATAACGAACGAGACTCTAGCCTGCTAACTAGTCGCGTGACATCCTTCGTGC
>NW_025729228.1:47500-55000 GCF_021461385.2 Schistocerca piceifrons
GAACCAGATTACCCGTACACACGGCGCTGATTAGTAATCAATGCAGAGCCATCAAACTACAGAATATATATACAACTGTCCGTATACATGCTGAAAGAGTCTGCCCACAATGGGAACCACACGTCAGCCAGCCACTCTGATCACGCACCACTCTCTGCTTCTAACGGGCGCACATACAATATGTAAGCACCAGCATGGAACAACATCCAGTGCATCCTCTCCGCCACATTACACAATCCACACTATCACAACCAGACAAGGAGGTCCATGCGGAAAATACAATATCCCACCCTTTCGACATCCACCATTGCGCAGATCAGGCACCAACACCCACACATGTCCTATACAACGGTGCACCCAACATCACAATAGTACCTCCTGTCACAGCGCACAAACAATGACATGAGTCAAAGACACAGGTCTGACACAAGCATAGAATTGGAGCGCCGCCTCTAATAAGCCAAAGGTGCATCCTGACGTGACAAATCTGATCATGTCACAAGCATTCACTTACTATAATCACTATCAACGAACCTGCCGCCCCCGCCCCCCCCTACACCTTTCCTTACAACAACGTGTAACCTAACCTAACCTAACCTATGTTGTACCTTAACCTAACCTATGTTGTACCTTAACCTAACCTATGTTGTACCTTAACCTAACCTATGTTGTGCCTTAACCTAACCTATGTTGTGCCTTAACCTAACCTATGTTGTGCCTTAACCTAACCTATGTTGTGCCTTAACCTAACCTATGTTGTGCCTTAACCTAACCTATGTTGTGCCTTAACCTAACCTATGTTGTGCCTTAACCTAACCTATGTTGTGCCTTAACCTAACCTATGTTGTGCCTTAACCTAACCCATGTTGTGCCTTAACCTAACCCATGTTGTGCCTTAACCTAACCCATGTTGTGCCTTAACCTAACCCATGTTGTGCCTTAACCTAACCCATGTTGTGCCTTAACCTAACCCATGTTGTGCCTTAACCTAACCCATGTTGTGCCTTAACCTAACCCATGTTGTGCCTTAACCTAACCCATGTTGTGCCTTAACCTAACCCATGTTGTGCCTTAACCTAACCCATGTTGTGCCTTAACCTAACCCATGTTGTGCCTTAACCTAACCCATGTTGTGCCTTAACCTAACCCATGTTGTGCCTTAACCTAACCCATGTTGTGCCTTAACCTAACCCATGTTGTGCCTTAACCTAACCCATGTTGTGCCTTAACCTAACCCATGTTGTGCCTTAACCTAACCCATGTTGTGCCTTAACCTAACCCATGTTGTGCCTTAACCTAACCTATGTTGTGCCTTAACCTAACCTATGTTGTGCCTTAACCTAACCTATGTTGTGCCTTAACCTAACCTATGTTGTGCCTTAACCTAACCCATGTTGTGCCTTAACCTAACCCATGTTGTGCCTTAACCTAACCCATGTTGTGCCTTAACCTAACCCATGTTGTGCCTTAACCTAACCCATGTTGTGCCTTAACCTAACCCATGTTGTGCCTTAACCTAACCCATGTTGTGCCTTAACCTAACCCATGTTGTGCCTTAACCTAACCCATGTTGTGCCTTAACCTAACCCATGTTGTGCCTTAACCTAACCCATGTTGTGCCTTAACCTAACCCATGTTGTGCCTTAACCTAACCCATGTTGTGCCTTAACCTAACCCATGTTGTGCCTTAACCTAACCCATGTTGTGCCTTAACCTAACCCATGTTGTGCCTTAACCTAACCCATGTTGTGCCTTAACCTAACCCATGTTGTGCCTTAACCTAACCCATGTTGTGCCTTAACCTAACCCATGTTGTGCCTTAACCTAACCCATGTTGTGCCTTAACCTAACCCATGTTGTGCCTTAACCTAACCCATGTTGTGCCTTAACCTAACCCATGTTGTGCCTTAACCTAACCCATGTTGTGCCTTAACCTAACCCATGTTGTGCCTTAACCTAACCCATGTTGTGCCTTAACCTAACCCATGTTGTGCCTTAACCTAACCCATGTTGTGCCTTAACCTAACCCATGTTGTGCCTTAACCTAACCCATGTTGTGCCTTAACCTAACCCATGTTGTGCCTTAACCTAACCCATGTTGTGCCTTAACCTAACCCATGTTGTGCCTTAACCTAACCCATGTTGTGCCTTAACCTAACCCATGTTGTGCCTTAACCTAACCCATGTTGTGCCTTAACCTAACCCATGTTGTGCCTTAACCTAACCCATGTTGTGCCTTAACCTAACCCATGTTGTGCCTTAACCTAACCCATGTTGTGCCTTAACCTAACCCATGTTGTGCCTTAACCTAACCCATGTTGTGCCTTAACCTAACCCATGTCGTGCCTTAACCTAACCCATGTCGTGCCTTAACCTAACCCATGTCGTGCCTTAACCTAACCCATGTCGTGCCTTAACCTAACCCACGTCGTGCCTTAACCTAACCCACGTTGTCGCCTAACGTAACCCACGTTGTCGCCTAACGTAACCCACGTTGTCGCCTAAACCTGCTCTGTAATTGTTATACGACTCGTTCAATTAGTGTAGTGTTGCCCACCCGCAACCCTCGCAATATAGTTCGCTACTCGCACTCCCCGCTCCCCTGTGTATCGCTTCATGTTAAACACCTTGCAAGTCTTGCTCACTTTCCACATGCTCCTGCTGTACACTGTAATGTGGATGGCAGCAGGACGTACATGCCGCCCCTCCCCACGTCCCCACCTTGCCCCCTGCCTTCGCAAGCTGGTTGGTGAGAACTTTGCATGTTCAATGCCCTCCGCATGCGACGTACTCAGGCTATGTTGTGGTGCGGCCTGTGTCAACTGTCCGCTAATGTCGTACGCGTAAACCACAATCTGTACTGCACATTCGTCCTTATGTACTGAATGATACATCGTGGCACATGTGTGACCGTACAACGACTGCGCCCAAAAACGGCGGACCATACAGTGCAAATATTGTGCACGCAGCTACGTGTCGTCTCCCTATGAGAGCTGGATTGCAGTGTGGTACGCCATAGAGACGTGTGGGAGGAACGGACGCCGTGGATGGCGATCAGCATGAGCTGTCTGTTGATGTATTCGGACCTAGTCGTCTCTCCTCACACACCGTGATGGCATGGTGCACCGCGTTCCATATCTGCGACATGCTACAGAGGCCGGTTGACAGTCGTTCGAGCAATGGACATCGCATACGTACGGGGGCCACCTTCCACGTATTGTCTAGGCGTGCACATTTTGTTGCGTGTATGTGGGCAGACGTAGTGTGGCGTGACACCTGACACAGGCATGCAATAATCGTGGAAGTTGCAAATGGCGATGGACGCCTGCGTTTTCTGGTGAAGTTACGCAAATGAACAAATGGTAACCTGTTGTGGTGCGGTTGTTCTCGCTAGGGGTGAATCGGTGATGGCGACGATAGGTTGAGGTACTAACCGGTTGTTCCAGCGATACCCACCATGCCGACGAAACTGAACGGCATCTGGGTGTGAAGCGATACGCGGCGGTGGCTGGGTGGGACCGTCCCCGGCCGGTGAGGGGGCGCCTCCCGGCGTGCTGGCCGCGCGGTGCGTGGGCGCACGCGCTACAGCCGGCTGGTGGGGGCGGCCAGTGGCAGGCGCGCCGGCCGACGGACGCGGCAGGCGTCGCAGCTGCGCGCCGGCGCACCCTGCGCGCGGCGCCGTGCGGCCAAAGTAGGTCCTCGCGGGCCCGGTGCGAAGCGCGGTGGACATCTTCAGTGTGCTGGTCCGATTGAGGACTGTGTGCGTTGAGGATGCGCTGCCGCCCGGCGCTCGGCGCCGCGACGCCGTCTGCTGCTCGGTCGCCCCAGCGGTTCTCGCTGGTGGTTTGTATCGCAGCTGTGCGGATGTGTTGGCGCGTGCGCTGTGCTGGGAGAGTTCGCTTCGGCACCCAAGTGGGGCTTTTGTCCTTCTGTGGCGCTGGCGTTGGAGCTGCCGGTCACCGTAGGTGGCGCGTGTTGTCTCCCGCCGGCAATGCCACGACAGCACGCTCCCGGGCCTCTGTCGGCAGCGGCAAGCTCAGTTGGGAGCACGGGTGGTCGCACCGAAAGCGTCTACTCGCCTAACTCCGGGCGATTGCGCCTCTCTCGAACCCGACCAAGTACTTGGGACGGCGCTGCGCGCCGCCGGGACCTGAGAGGGTTTCGAGGTGTATTGTGCAGGGGAGCTCAGCCTCCTCCTGTTTGCAGAATGATTGAGCGGACGCTTGCGTGTTCGCGCGGGCCCCCGGGACACACTCCCGGGCGGCCGGCTGCTCAGCTCTAGTTGACGCAGCTCCCTGGTTGATCCTGCCAGTAGTCATATGCTTGTCTCAAAGATTAAGCCATGCATGTCTCAGTACAAGCCGCATTAAGGTGAAACCGCGAATGGCTCATTAAATCAGTTATGGTTCCTTAGATCGTACCCACGTTACTTGGATAACTGTGGTAATTCTAGAGCTAATACATGCAAACAGAGTCCCGACCAGAGATGGAAGGGACGCTTTTATTAGATCAAAACCAATCGGTCGGCTCGTCCGGTCCGTTTGCCTTGGTGACTCTGAATAACTTTGGGCTGATCGCACGGTCCTCGTACCGGCGACGCATCTTTCAAATGTCTGCCTTATCAACTGTCGATGGTAGGTTCTGCGCCTACCATGGTTGTAACGGGTAACGGGGAATCAGGGTTCGATTCCGGAGAGGGAGCCTGAGAAACGGCTACCACATCCAAGGAAGGCAGCAGGCGCGCAAATTACCCACTCCCGGCACGGGGAGGTAGTGACGAAAAATAACGATACGGGACTCATCCGAGGCCCCGTAATCGGAATGAGTACACTTTAAATCCTTTAACGAGTATCTATTGGAGGGCAAGTCTGGTGCCAGCAGCCGCGGTAATTCCAGCTCCAATAGCGTATATTAAAGTTGTTGCGGTTAAAAAGCTCGTAGTTGGATTTGTGTCCCACGCTGTTGGTTCACCGCCCGTCGGTGTTTAACTGGCATGTATCGTGGGACGTCCTGCCGGTGGGGCGAGCCGAAGGCGTGCGACCGCCCCGTGCGTGCTCGTGCGTCCCGAGGCGGACCCCGTTGAAATCCTACCAGGGTGCTCTTTATTGAGTGTCTCGGTGGGCCGGCACGTTTACTTTGAACAAATTAGAGTGCTTAAAGCAGGCAAGCCCGCCTGAATACTGTGTGCATGGAATAATGGAATAGGACCTCGGTTCTATTTTGTTGGTTTTCGGAACCCGAGGTAATGATTAATAGGGACAGGCGGGGGCATTCGTATTGCGACGTTAGAGGTGAAATTCTTGGATCGTCGCAAGACGAACAGAAGCGAAAGCATTTGCCAAGTATGTTTTCATTAATCAAGAACGAAAGTTAGAGGTTCGAAGGCGATCAGATACCGCCCTAGTTCTAACCATAAACGATGCCAGCCAGCGATCCGCCGCAGTTCCTCCGATGACTCGGCGGGCAGCCTCCGGGAAACCAAAGCTTTTGGGTTCCGGGGGAAGTATGGTTGCAAAGCTGAAACTTAAAGGAATTGACGGAAGGGCACCACCAGGAGTGGAGCCTGCGGCTTAATTTGACTCAACACGGGAAACCTCACCAGGCCCGGACACCGGAAGGATTGACAGATTGATAGCTCTTTCTTGATTCGGTGGGTGGTGGTGCATGGCCGTTCTTAGTTGGTGGAGCGATTTGTCTGGTTAATTCCGATAACGAACGAGACTCTAGCCTGCTAACTAGTCGCGTGACATCCTTCGTGCTGTCAGCGATTACTTTTCTTCTTAGAGGGACAGGCGGCTTCTAGCCGCACGAGATTGAGCAATAACAGGTCTGTGATGCCCTTAGATGTTCTGGGCCGCACGCGCGCTACACTGAAGGAATCAGCGTGTCTTCCTAGGCCGAAAGGTCGGGGTAACCCGCTGAACCTCCTTCGTGCTAGGGATTGGGGCTTGCAATTGTTCCCCATGAACGAGGAATTCCCAGTAAGCGCGAGTCATAAGCTCGCGTTGATTACGTCCCTGCCCTTTGTACACACCGCCCGTCGCTACTACCGATTGAATGATTTAGTGAGGTCTTCGGACTGGTACGCGGCATTGACTCTGTCGTTGCCGATGCTACCGGAAAGATGACCAAACTTGATCATTTAGAGGAAGTAAAAGTCGTAACAAGGTTTCCGTAGGTGAACCTGCGGAAGGATCATTACCGACTAGACTGCATGTCTTTCGATGTGCGTGTCGTGTCGCGCAACACGCTACCTGTACGGCTCGCCGTAGCCGTGCGCCGCGTGCGGAACCACGCGTGCCTCTCAAAACTAGCGGCAATGTTGTGTGGTACGAGCGCTGAAGCGCTGGAGCGGCTGGCCTGCGGCACCTGGCGCCTGGCGCCGGTTTTGAATGACTTTCGCCCGAGTGCCTGTCCGCTCCGGTGTGGAGCCGTACGACGCCCGTCGGCCGTGAGGCCGTTGGACACAGAACGCTGGAACAGGGGCCGCCACACGCCTCACTCCCGCCTATGCGACCGTCTCGAAAGAGACGGCGGAAACTGAGAAAAGATCACCCAGGACGGTGGATCACTCGGCTCGTGGGTCGATGAAGAACGCAGCAAATTGCGCGTCGACATGTGAACTGCAGGACACATGAACATCGACGTTTCGAACGCACATTGCGGTCCATGGATTCCGTTCCCGGGCCACGTCTGGCTGAGGGTCGGCTACGTATACTGAAGCGCGCGGCGTTTGCCCCGCTTCGCAGACCTGGGAGTGTCGCGGCCGCCTGTGGGGCCGGCCGCGTCTCCTCAAACGTGCGATGCGCGCCCGTCGCCTGGCGGTTCGCATACCGGTACTTTCTCGGTAGCGTGCACAGCCGGCTGGCGGTGTGGCGTGCGACACCTCGTACAACGACCTCAGAGCAGGCGAGACTACCCGCTGAATTTAAGCATATTACTAAGCGGAGGAAAAGAAACTAACAAGGATTCCCCCAGTAGCGGCGAGCGAACAGGGAAGAGTCCAGCACCGAACCCCGCAGGCTGCCGCCTGTCGTGGCATGTGGTGTTTGGGAGGGTCCACTACCCCGACGCCTCGCGCCGAGCCCAAGTCCAACTTGAATGAGGCCACGGCCCGTAGAGGGTGCCAGGCCCGTAGCGGCCGGTGCGAGCGTCGGCGGGACCTCTCCTTCGAGTCGGGTTGCTTGAGAGTGCAGCTCCAAGTGGGTGGTAAACTCCATCTGAGACTAAATATGACCACGAGACCGATAGCGAACAAGTACCGTGAGGGAAAGTTGAAAAGAACTTTGAAGAGAGAGTTCAAAAGTACGTGAAACCGTTCTGGGGTAAACGTGAGAAGTCCGAAAGGTCGAACGGGTGAGATTCACGCCCATCCGGCCACTGGCCTCCACCCTCGGCAGATGGGGCCGGCCGCCCGCGCGGAGCAATCTGCGGCGGGGTCGTGTCCGGTTGCCTTTCCACTCGCCGCGGGGTGGGGCCGTTCCGGTGTGCGGTGGGCCG
>NW_025729228.1:60000-65000 GCF_021461385.2 Schistocerca piceifrons
ACACGGCGCTGATTAGTAATCAATGCAGAGCCATCAAACTACAGAATATATATACAACTGTCCGTATACATGCTGAAAGAGTCTGCCCACAATGGGAACCACACGTCAGCCAGCCACTCTGATCACGCACCACTCTCTGCTTCTAACGGGCGCACATACAATATGTAAGCACCAGCATGGAACAACATCCAGTGCATCCTCTCCGCCACATTACACAATCCACACTATCACAACCAGACCAGGAGGTCCATGCGGAAAATACAATATCCCACCCTTTCGACATCCACCATTGCGCAGATCAGGCACCAACACCCACACATGTCCTATACAACGGTGCACCCAACATCACAATAGTACCTCCTGTCACAGCGCACAAACAATGACATGAGTCAAAGACACAGGTCTGACACAAGCATAGAATTGGAGCGCCGCCTCTAATAAGCCAAAGGTGCATCCTGACGTGACAAATCTGATCATGTCACAAGCATTCACTTACTATAATCACTATCAACGAACCTGCCGCCCCCGCCCCCCCCTACACCTTTCCTTACAACAACGTGTAACCTAACCTAACCTAACCTATGTTGTACCTTAACCTAACCTATGTTGTACCTTAACCTAACCTATGTTGTACCTTAACCTAACCTATGTTGTACCTTAACCTAACCTATGTTGTGCCTTAACCTAACCTATGTTGTGCCTTAACCTAACCTATGTTGTGCCTTAACCTAACCTATGTTGTGCCTTAACCTAACCTATGTTGTGCCTTAACCTAACCTATGTTGTGCCTTAACCTAACCTATGTTGTGCCTTAACCTAACCTATGTTGTGCCTTAACCTAACCTATGTTGTGCCTTAACCTAACCTATGTTGTGCCTTAACCTAACCCATGTTGTGCCTTAACCTAACCCATGTTGTGCCTTAACCTAACCCATGTTGTGCCTTAACCTAACCCATGTTGTGCCTTAACCTAACCCATGTTGTGCCTTAACCTAACCCATGTTGTGCCTTAACCTAACCCATGTTGTGCCTTAACCTAACCCATGTTGTGCCTTAACCTAACCCATGTTGTGCCTTAACCTAACCCATGTTGTGCCTTAACCTAACCCATGTTGTGCCTTAACCTAACCTATGTTGTGCCTTAACCTAACCTATGTTGTGCCTTAACCTAACCTATGTTGTGCCTTAACCTAACCCATGTTGTGCCTTAACCTAACCCATGTTGTGCCTTAACCTAACCCATGTTGTGCCTTAACCTAACCCATGTTGTGCCTTAACCTAACCCATGTTGTGCCTTAACCTAACCCATGTTGTGCCTTAACCTAACCCATGTTGTGCCTTAACCTAACCCATGTTGTGCCTTAACCTAACCCATGTTGTGCCTTAACCTAACCCATGTTGTGCCTTAACCTAACCCATGTTGTGCCTTAACCTAACCCATGTTGTGCCTTAACCTAACCCATGTTGTGCCTTAACCTAACCCATGTTGTGCCTTAACCTAACCCATGTTGTGCCTTAACCTAACCCATGTTGTGCCTTAACCTAACCCATGTTGTGCCTTAACCTAACCCATGTTGTGCCTTAACCTAACCCATGTTGTGCCTTAACCTAACCCATGTTGTGCCTTAACCTAACCCATGTTGTGCCTTAACCTAACCCATGTTGTGCCTTAACCTAACCCATGTTGTGCCTTAACCTAACCCATGTTGTGCCTTAACCTAACCCATGTTGTGCCTTAACCTAACCCATGTTGTGCCTTAACCTAACCCATGTTGTGCCTTAACCTAACCCATGTTGTGCCTTAACCTAACCCATGTTGTGCCTTAACCTAACCCATGTTGTGCCTTAACCTAACCCATGTTGTGCCTTAACCTAACCCATGTTGTGCCTTAACCTAACCCATGTTGTGCCTTAACCTAACCCACGTTGTGCCTTAACCTAACCCACGTCGTGCCTTAACCTAACCCACGTCGTGCCTTAACCTAACCCACGTCGTGCCTTAACCTAACCCACGTCGTGCCTTAACCTAACCCACGTCGTGCCTTAACCTAACCCACGTCGTGCCTTAACCTAACCCACGTCGTGCCTTAACCTAACCCACGTCGTGCCTTAACCTAACCCACGTCGTGCCTTAACCTAACCCACGTCGTGCCTTAACCTAACCCACGTCGTGCCTTAACCTAACCCACGTCGTGCCTTAACCTAACCCACGTCGTGCCTTAACCTAACCCACGTTGTCGCCTAACGTAACCCACGTTGTCGCCTAACGTAACCCACGTTGTCGCCTAAACCTGCTCTGTAATTGTTATACGACTCGTTCAATTAGTGTAGTGTTGCCCACCCGCAACCCTCGCAATATAGTTCGCTACTCGCACTCCCCGCTCCCCTGTGTATCGCTTCATGTTAAACACCTTGCAAGTCTTGCTCACTTTCCACATGCTCCTGCTGTACACTGTAATGTGGATGGCAGCAGGACGTACATGCCGCCCCTCCCCACGTCCCCACCTTGCCCCCTGCCTTCGCAAGCTGGTTGGTGAGAACTTTGCATGTTCAATGCCCTCCGCATGCGACGTACTCAGGCTACGTTGTGGTGCGGCCTGTGTCAACTGTCCGCTAATGTCGTACGCGTAAACCACAATCTGTACTGCACATTCGTCCTTATGTACTGAATGATACATCGTGGCACATGTGTGACCGTACAACGACTGCGCCCAAAAACGGCGGACCATACAGTGCAAATATTGTGCACGCAGCTACGTGTCGTCTCCCTATGAGAGCTGGATTGCAGTGTGGTACGCCATAGAGACGTGTGGGAGGAACGGACGCCGTGGATGGCGATCAGCATGAGCTGTCTGTTGATGTATTCGGACCTAGTCGTCTCTCCTCACACACCGTGATGGCATGGTGCACCGCGTTCCATATCTGCGACATGCTACAGAGGCCGGTTGACAGTCGTTCGAGCAATGGACATCGCATACGTACGGGGGCCACCTTCCACGTATTGTCTAGGCGTGCACATTTTGTTGCGTGTATGTGGGCAGACGTAGTGTGGCGTGACACCTGACACAGGCATGCAATAATCGTGGAAGTTGCAAATGGCGATGGACGCCTGCGTTTTCTGGTGAAGTTACGCAAATGAACAAATGGTAACCTGTTGTGGTGCGGTTGTTCTCGCTAGGGGTGAATCGGTGATGGCGACGATAGGTTGAGGTACTAACCGGTTGTTCCAGCGATACCCACCATGCCGACGAAACTGAACGGCATCTGGGTGTGAAGCGATACGCGGCGGTGGCTGGGTGGGACCGTCCCCGGCCGGTGAGGGGGCGCCTCCCGGCGTGCTGGCCGCGCGGTGCGTGGGCGCACGCGCTACAGCCGGCTGGTGGGGGCGGCCAGTGGCAGGCGCGCCGGCCGACGGACGCGGCAGGCGTCGCAGCTGCGCGCCGGCGCACCCTGCGCGCGGCGCCGTGCGGCCAAAGTAGGTCCTCGCGGGCCCGGTGCGAAGCGCGGTGGACATCTTCAGTGTGCTGGTCCGATTGAGGACTGTGTGCGTTGAGGATGCGCTGCCGCCCGGCGCTCGGCGCCGCGACGCCGTCTGCTGCTCGGTCGCCCCAGCGGTTCTCGCTGGTGGTTTGTATCGCAGCTGTGCGGATGTGTTGGCGCGTGCGCTGTGCTGGGAGAGTTCGCTTCGGCACCCAAGTGGGGCTTTTGTCCTTCTGTGGCGCTGGCGTTGGAGCTGCCGGTCACCGTAGGTGGCGCGTGTTGTCTCCCGCCGGCAATGCCACGACAGCACGCTCCCGGGCCTCTGTCGGCAGCGGCAAGCTCAGTTGGGAGCACGGGTGGTCGCACCGAAAGCGTCTACTCGCCTAACTCCGGGCGATTGCGCCTCTCTCGAACCCGACCAAGTACTTGGGACGGCGCTGCGCGCCGCCGGGACCTGAGAGGGTTTCGAGGTGTATTGTGCAGGGGAGCTCAGCCTCCTCCTGTTTGCAGAATGATTGAGCGGACGCTTGCGTGTTCGCGCGGGCCCCCGGGACACACTCCCGGGCGGCCGGCTGCTCAGCTCTAGTTGACGCAGCTCCCTGGTTGATCCTGCCAGTAGTCATATGCTTGTCTCAAAGATTAAGCCATGCATGTCTCAGTACAAGCCGCATTAAGGTGAAACCGCGAATGGCTCATTAAATCAGTTATGGTTCCTTAGATCGTACCCACGTTACTTGGATAACTGTGGTAATTCTAGAGCTAATACATGCAAACAGAGTCCCGACCAGAGATGGAAGGGACGCTTTTATTAGATCAAAACCAATCGGTCGGCTCGTCCGGTCCGTTTGCCTTGGTGACTCTGAATAACTTTGGGCTGATCGCACGGTCCTCGTACCGGCGACGCATCTTTCAAATGTCTGCCTTATCAACTGTCGATGGTAGGTTCTGCGCCTACCATGGTTGTAACGGGTAACGGGGAATCAGGGTTCGATTCCGGAGAGGGAGCCTGAGAAACGGCTACCACATCCAAGGAAGGCAGCAGGCGCGCAAATTACCCACTCCCGGCACGGGGAGGTAGTGACGAAAAATAACGATACGGGACTCATCCGAGGCCCCGTAATCGGAATGAGTACACTTTAAATCCTTTAACGAGTATCTATTGGAGGGCAAGTCTGGTGCCAGCAGCCGCGGTAATTCCAGCTCCAATAGCGTATATTAAAGTTGTTGCGGTTAAAAAGCTCGTAGTTGGATTTGTGTCCCACGCTGTTGGTTCACCGCCCGTCGGTGTTTAACTGGCATGTATCGTGGGACGTCCTGCCGGTGGGGCGAGCCGAAGGCGTGCGACCGCCCCGTGCGTGCTCGTGCGTCCCGAGGCGGACCCCGTTGAAATCCTACCAGGGTGCTCTTTATTGAGTGTCTCGGTGGGCCGGCACGTTTACTTTGAACAAATTAGAGTGCTTAAAGCAGGCAAGCCCGCCTGAATACTGTGTGCATGGAATAATGGAATAGGACCTCGGTTC
>NW_025729228.1:72500-82500 GCF_021461385.2 Schistocerca piceifrons
CAATCCACACTATCACAACCAGACCAGGAGGTCCATGCGGAAAATACAATATCCCACCCTTTCGACATCCACCATTGCGCAGATCAGGCACCAACACCCACACATGTCCTATACAACGGTGCACCCAACATCACAATAGTACCTCCTGTCACAGCGCACAAACAATGACATGAGTCAAAGACACAGGTCTGACACAAGCATAGAATTGGAGCGCCGCCTCTAATAAGCCAAAGGTGCATCCTGACGTGACAAATCTGATCATGTCACAAGCATTCACTTACTATAATCACTATCAACGAACCTGCCGCCCCCGCCCCCCCCTACACCTTTCCTTACAACAACGTGTAACCTAACCTAACCTAACCTATGTTGTACCTTAACCTAACCTATGTTGTACCTTAACCTAACCTATGTTGTACCTTAACCTAACCTATGTTGTACCTTAACCTAACCTATGTTGTACCTTAACCTAACCTATGTTGTACCTTAACCTAACCTATGTTGTGCCTTAACCTAACCTATGTTGTGCCTTAACCTAACCTATGTTGTGCCTTAACCTAACCTATGTTGTGCCTTAACCTAACCTATGTTGTGCCTTAACCTAACCTATGTTGTGCCTTAACCTAACCTATGTTGTGCCTTAACCTAACCTATGTTGTGCCTTAACCTAACCTATGTTGTGCCTTAACCTAACCTATGTTGTGCCTTAACCTAACCCATGTTGTGCCTTAACCTAACCCATGTTGTGCCTTAACCTAACCCATGTTGTGCCTTAACCTAACCCATGTTGTGCCTTAACCTAACCCATGTTGTGCCTTAACCTAACCCATGTTGTGCCTTAACCTAACCCATGTTGTGCCTTAACCTAACCCATGTTGTGCCTTAACCTAACCCATGTTGTGCCTTAACCTAACCCATGTTGTGCCTTAACCTAACCCATGTTGTGCCTTAACCTAACCCATGTTGTGCCTTAACCTAACCTATGTTGTGCCTTAACCTAACCTATGTTGTGCCTTAACCTAACCCATGTTGTGCCTTAACCTAACCCATGTTGTGCCTTAACCTAACCCATGTTGTGCCTTAACCTAACCCATGTTGTGCCTTAACCTAACCCATGTTGTGCCTTAACCTAACCCATGTTGTGCCTTAACCTAACCCATGTTGTGCCTTAACCTAACCCATGTTGTGCCTTAACCTAACCCATGTTGTGCCTTAACCTAACCCATGTTGTGCCTTAACCTAACCCATGTTGTGCCTTAACCTAACCCATGTTGTGCCTTAACCTAACCCATGTTGTGCCTTAACCTAACCCATGTTGTGCCTTAACCTAACCCATGTTGTGCCTTAACCTAACCCATGTTGTGCCTTAACCTAACCCATGTTGTGCCTTAACCTAACCCATGTTGTGCCTTAACCTAACCCATGTTGTGCCTTAACCTAACCCATGTTGTGCCTTAACCTAACCCATGTTGTGCCTTAACCTAACCCATGTTGTGCCTTAACCTAACCCATGTTGTGCCTTAACCTAACCCATGTTGTGCCTTAACCTAACCCATGTTGTGCCTTAACCTAACCCATGTTGTGCCTTAACCTAACCCATGTTGTGCCTTAACCTAACCCATGTTGTGCCTTAACCTAACCCATGTTGTGCCTTAACCTAACCCATGTTGTGCCTTAACCTAACCCATGTTGTGCCTTAACCTAACCCATGTTGTGCCTTAACCTAACCCATGTTGTGCCTTAACCTAACCCATGTTGTGCCTTAACCTAACCCATGTTGTGCCTTAACCTAACCCATGTTGTGCCTTAACCTAACCCATGTTGTGCCTTAACCTAACCCATGTTGTGCCTTAACCTAACCCATGTTGTGCCTTAACCTAACCCATGTTGTGCCTTAACCTAACCCATGTTGTGCCTTAACCTAACCCATGTTGTGCCTTAACCTAACCCATGTTGTGCCTTAACCTAACCCATGTTGTGCCTTAACCTAACCCATGTTGTGCCTTAACCTAACCCATGTTGTGCCTTAACCTAACCCATGTTGTGCCTTAACCTAACCCATGTTGTGCCTTAACCTAACCCATGTTGTGCCTTAACCTAACCCATGTTGTGCCTTAACCTAACCCATGTTGTGCCTTAACCTAACCCATGTTGTGCCTTAACCTAACCCATGTTGTGCCTTAACCTAACCCATGTTGTGCCTTAACCTAACCCATGTTGTGCCTTAACCTAACCCATGTTGTGCCTTAACCTAACCCATGTTGTGCCTTAACCTAACCCATGTGGTGCCTTAACCTAACCCATGTCGTGCCTTAACCTAACCCATGTCGTGCCTTAACCTAACCCACGTCGTGCCTTAACCTAACCCACGTTGTCGCCTAACGTAACCCACGTTGTCGCCTAACGTAACCCACGTTGTCGCCTAAACCTGCTCTGTAATTGTTATACGACTCGTTCAATTAGTGTAGTGTTGCCCACCCGCAACCCTCGCAATATAGTTCGCTACTCGCACTCCCCGCTCCCCTGTGTATCGCTTCATGTTAAACACCTTGCAAGTCTTGCTCACTTTCCACATGCTCCTGCTGTACACTGTAATGTGGATGGCAGCAGGACGTACATGCCGCCCCTCCCCACGTCCCCACCTTGCCCCCTGCCTTCGCAAGCTGGTTGGTGAGAACTTTGCATGTTCAATGCCCTCCGCATGCGACGTACTCAGGCTACGTTGTGGTGCGGCCTGTGTCAACTGTCCGCTAATGTCGTACGCGTAAACCACAATCTGTACTGCACATTCGTCCTTATGTACTGAATGATACATCGTGGCACATGTGTGACCGTACAACGACTGCGCCCAAAAACGGCGGACCATACAGTGCAAATATTGTGCACGCAGCTACGTGTCGTCTCCCTATGAGAGCTGGATTGCAGTGTGGTACGCCATAGAGACGTGTGGGAGGAACGGACGCCGTGGATGGCGATCAGCATGAGCTGTCTGTTGATGTATTCGGACCTAGTCGTCTCTCCTCACACACCGTGATGGCATGGTGCACCGCGTTCCATATCTGCGACATGCTACAGAGGCCGGTTGACAGTCGTTCGAGCAATGGACATCGCATACGTACGGGGGCCACCTTCCACGTATTGTCTAGGCGTGCACATTTTGTTGCGTGTATGTGGGCAGACGTAGTGTGGCGTGACACCTGACACAGGCATGCAATAATCGTGGAAGTTGCAAATGGCGATGGACGCCTGCGTTTTCTGGTGAAGTTACGCAAATGAACAAATGGTAACCTGTTGTGGTGCGGTTGTTCTCGCTAGGGGTGAATCGGTGATGGCGACGATAGGTTGAGGTACTAACCGGTTGTTCCAGCGATACCCACCATGCCGACGAAACTGAACGGCATCTGGGTGTGAAGCGATACGCGGCGGTGGCTGGGTGGGACCGTCCCCGGCCGGTGAGGGGGCGCCTCCCGGCGTGCTGGCCGCGCGGTGCGTGGGCGCACGCGCTACAGCCGGCTGGTGGGGGCGGCCAGTGGCAGGCGCGCCGGCCGACGGACGCGGCAGGCGTCGCAGCTGCGCGCCGGCGCACCCTGCGCGCGGCGCCGTGCGGCCAAAGTAGGTCCTCGCGGGCCCGGTGCGAAGCGCGGTGGACATCTTCAGTGTGCTGGTCCGATTGAGGACTGTGTGCGTTGAGGATGCGCTGCCGCCCGGCGCTCGGCGCCGCGACGCCGTCTGCTGCTCGGTCGCCCCAGCGGTTCTCGCTGGTGGTTTGTATCGCAGCTGTGCGGATGTGTTGGCGCGTGCGCTGTGCTGGGAGAGTTCGCTTCGGCACCCAAGTGGGGCTTTTGTCCTTCTGTGGCGCTGGCGTTGGAGCTGCCGGTCACCGTAGGTGGCGCGTGTTGTCTCCCGCCGGCAATGCCACGACAGCACGCTCCCGGGCCTCTGTCGGCAGCGGCAAGCTCAGTTGGGAGCACGGGTGGTCGCACCGAAAGCGTCTACTCGCCTAACTCCGGGCGATTGCGCCTCTCTCGAACCCGACCAAGTACTTGGGACGGCGCTGCGCGCCGCCGGGACCTGAGAGGGTTTCGAGGTGTATTGTGCAGGGGAGCTCAGCCTCCTCCTGTTTGCAGAATGATTGAGCGGACGCTTGCGTGTTCGCGCGGGCCCCCGGGACACACTCCCGGGCGGCCGGCTGCTCAGCTCTAGTTGACGCAGCTCCCTGGTTGATCCTGCCAGTAGTCATATGCTTGTCTCAAAGATTAAGCCATGCATGTCTCAGTACAAGCCGCATTAAGGTGAAACCGCGAATGGCTCATTAAATCAGTTATGGTTCCTTAGATCGTACCCACGTTACTTGGATAACTGTGGTAATTCTAGAGCTAATACATGCAAACCGCAGTTGTGCGCAGGATGCCAAAAAGGAAGTCTCCGGGGAAGAGGCGTAGGGACGCGGCCAGGGCTGTCAAATTCAGGCAATTTTTAACCTTCATTAAAGAAAGAAAAGCAGAAAAAATGGTAGATGTATCCATCCAGACAGATCCGTGTGAAAGGGAAGCAATCGCTCTCCCCTCCCCCCGGAACTCGAGACCGCCAGAAGATCGGGCACCCACAGTCAGGCGTCCTGCAATAGCGGGCCAAACTAAAAGTAACCTCACATCTGTAGGACCAGTCCAAGTCAATGCAATTAGTAGTACAGTAGTTACCCATACCTGTGACCAACCGTTAGTTAAACGTTTAGAGGTGGACCCCATCAGGATCTACCCAAATTTAGAACACGCTTTGCAACTTTCGCGTCTGGAGGAGCCGGCTGTCCTGACCACAGCATTAAGGCATATAGTGAGGGTGGGACACCTGTATGGACGTAAAGTCACCTTCTCGGCCATGGAGGCTGTTGATAGGATACAGTTAAAGACCATGAATCTCCCCACTGACTTCGGCGCCCTGCGTGACCTTGTTCAGAAGGTTTTCCAAAGGAGGAACGAAAAATTCGATTTAGATGAAATTTATAAGCAGGCTGTTCTAGCCAATGGAAGGATAGCTTTTGACTGGAGAAAGACCTTTCCAGAACAATACGTACACACGTACTTCCCATGATGATTAAATTACAAATAGGACAACTTAATGCACATAACAGCCGATTGGTCATGCAGGAGCTACGGAGGGTGGTGGAGGAGATGAGTCTTGACGTACTCTGTCTGCAGGAGCCATACTCTCTTGCGGGGAACATAGCTTTCGCCAGTGTCAGCTGGCAAATAGTATCTTTTGGAGATGATCCTAAAGCCACCACTATAGTTTTAAATAAAGCCATACGAGTCACAGTTTTGGCTCATTTCTCAAACGAACACTGTATTGTGACTGAACTCCAGACTCCAGTCGGGGTCATTCACTTAGTCAATATGTACTTCCAATATGGCGAGGACATCGAGGCCTATTTAGACCATCTATCAAGAGTAACAGCAGCGTTAAGAGGTAGAAAGATAGTGGTGGTGGCAGATGTCAATGCGAAATCCCCCCTGTGGTACAGTGGCACCCGGGACGGCAGAGGGGAGAAGATGGAGGAGACAATAATGTCACTACAATACTTGGTCGCTAATAGAGCCGGGAATCCCCCCACCTACACAGGCGGTGGAGGAGGAGGAACCAACATAGACATAACATTAGTATCACCTAACTTTGCTGGGCATTTGAATAATTGGAAAGTAAGAGACCAAATAACAACGAGTGACCATAATTTAATAACGTTTGAGCTTACAGATAGGGAATGCCACTGGGACATAGGGTGGGAGTTTCAGCTAAACTATAATAAAACTGATTGGGAGCGCCTTGCAAGAGAGTTTGTTCTACCGATATGGCCGGAGGGTGATGAAGACGTCGACAGGCATGCTGTGGAGCTGGTTAGTGCCATCACAAGAGCGGTAAAGGCTGCAGTACCAACTAGGAGGAGGGCTGTCGCGGCCTCCCCGGCACCATGGTCAGCTGAACTAGGGCAGTTGCGTCAGTCGGTTAGGAGGGCGAGGAGGTACTATCAGCGAAGTGTCGTCTGGGAAGAAAAACAGAGATGGCTGGGAGTCTATAGGAATGCCAAGGAGGAGTTCCAGAGGGAGCTCAAAAGGGTAAGGCTGGTAAGTTGGGAGAAGTACGTCCAAAGCCAATTGGCTATAGATCCCTGGGGTATTCCATATAAAATAGTCAGGGAAAAAATTAGGTCACCTATGGTACTATCTACCGTCCGGGATGGGAATCGGATGACTGGGACATGGCAGGAAACTGCTGAAGTCCTTCTCCGGTCCCTACTTCCGGATGACGTGGAAAATGAGGATACAGAAGAACAAGGCCTAATTAGGCAAGCCCAGGTAGAAGAGTACCAAAACAACACCTTGGTGTACCCTTTTTCGGAGAACGAGGTGGCGGAGCACATTAAAGCACTTAAGAGAGGAAAGGCCCCAGGACCAGACGGCATTATAGCGGAGGTGGTACAATACCTCGCTCCTCAACTGGTAGCACCTCTGGCAAGAATCTACAATGAGGCCCTAAGCCTCAAAAGGTTTCCTACCATCTGGAAACAAGCAAATGTAGTAATTATAAAAAAGGGACTGGATAAGGACCCAAAGGAGGTCAAGTCCTACAGACCCATTTGTCTGTTGGATCTGTTGGGAAAATTGCTAGAGAGGCTACTGGCTGACAGGCTGATGGCACACCGAGTGCTTTGTGGAATGAGCAGCAGGCAGTTCGGCTTTAGGCCGGGGCGTTCTGCGTCTGACGCAATCGCCATGGCGGCTGAGGTCTGCGGGTCATCCACACATAAGTATATAGTTGGCATCATGGTGGACATCAGTGGCGCCTTTGACAACCTGTGGTGGCCTTCGCTTTTCTCTCGCTTGCGAGAGAAGGAGTGCCCAGGGCCGCTATATGGCTGTCTTAGGAGCTATTGTGAGGACAGGGAGGTCTGGCTATCATCCCCTAGCGGTAGAGTGGGCAAAAAGATAACAAAGGGGTGTCCACAGGGCTCTGTCCTGGGGCCACTCTTTTGGGATGTCAATATGGAGCCTCTTCTTGAGACCCTGGAGAGCTGTGCAGATGTGCTAGAGGTGATAGCTTACGCGGATGACCTCCTCCTGTTGGTTGGCGGCCGGAGCCGAGAGGAACTAGAACCAAAGATAGAGAGAACCATGACACAACTCTCACAATGGTGCCACAAAACGAAGCAAAAAATAGCACCAAACAAATCGACTTATCTACTCTTAAAGGGCCAATTGGTCAGAAACCCTACAGTTAGGATGGATGGCACGCCAGTTATACGTCGTCGAGAAGCTAGATACTTAGGGCTAATATTAGATGAAAAATGGAGTTTCGGCAGGCATATCGAGGCAACTACACACAGGGCTTTAGAGGTGCTAAATAATCTCATCAACATTGGCCATAGACGTTTTCATCTTCCACCAAGTCTCATCAAATTGTATCATAACACCATCCTGGTTTCCATCGTGGGCTACGGGTCCGGGGTCTGGGCCCACAGGCTCACGAGGGTCGTTCCTGCCATGGCCGTGCGGAGGGTGCAGCGAAACATGATACTTCGTTCAGTGGGGGCATATAGAACATCTCCAGGGGGAGCATTACTAGTACTCATGGGCCTATGCCCCCTTGATGTAAAAATCAGGGAGCAGGCTGCATGGTATTGGGTAAAAAAGGGGAGAATAGAAAAAACAATGGATATAATGGGAGTCAGAGTGGGGGACAAAATTACAATTAGAAGAAGGGGAATGGAACTTTGGCAGGAAATTTGGGATGGGGAAGAGACCGGAAGAAGAACATACCAACTATTACCAAATGTACAGGAAAGACTACAGATGAAACACTTCCAGCCAAGTAAGGGACTGCTGCACTTCCTCACTGGGCATGGCCCGTACCCGGCATATCTTTGCCGGTTCGGGAAAAGAGCGACACCATCGTGTGACTGTGGTGCTGAACTGGGCACACCGGACCATGTGGTCTATGAGTGTCCGCTTTTCGACGACGTAGCACGGGATTTACGAAATTCACTACCTAATACAGACACCTTCCATCTCATTAGGGACGCTACCACCTTCACTATAATTGATAAACTGGCTAGCGAGGTTTCCGCCAAGGTCCTAAGGGAATACAGAAGGGAAATTGAGTAGGTAGGATCACAAATTCTAGACACAACGCATCATCCCATTCCGCCGGGGTGCGTACTGGCCGATCGTTAACAACGATCGGGATCCGACGCATCCAGGATTAGGGGGAGGGTGTGACCATACCGACTAGACTATAGCACACTAACTACGACAAATAATAACAATATATACTATGGTTGTAGGAGTAGAGTGTAGGAAATTTTTGTTTCTGTTTTTGACCTGCAGCGATTGTCGGAAGGCCAGCCCGGTGCCAGGGGCACGCCCACTGGGGTTAGCTCGGTGGGCACGGCCATAAAATAGTAGGTTTATATTATATACTGGCACACCTGTAACGCTGCAGGATGTAGATACCAGTAGCAAAGTAGCTTAGAGTTGATAGCCTAACAGTAATCCACATAGATACCTGTAGATAATGTAGTTACCTGTAGATTGAACTAACTTCCTGTAGCTAATAATAGTAATAGAATATAATAGATAAAGGTATATGCTGCTGAAATGTAATTCATAGCAAAATTCGACCCACTAATGTTTTTTAGGTGGTGGGTTAATTATGTATGATATTGGGATTTTAAATAAAGAATTTTTTTTTTTTTTTTTTTTTTTTTTTTTTTTTTTTTTTTTTAAAAAAAAAAAAAAAAAAAAAACAGAGTCCCGACCAGAGATGGAAGGGACGCTTTTATTAGATCAAAACCAATCGGTCGGCTCGTCCGGTCCGTTTGCCTTGGTGACTCTGAATAACTTTGGGCTGATCGCACGGTCCTCGTACCGGCGACGCATCTTTCAAATGTCTGCCTTATCAACTGTCGATGGTAGGTTCTGCGCCTACCATGGTTGTAACGGGTAACGGGGAATCAGGGTTCGATTCCGGAGAGGGAGCCTGAGAAACGGCTACCACATCCAAGGAAGGCAGCAGGCGCGCAAATTACCCACTCCCGGCACGGGGAGGTAGTGACGAAAAATAACGATACGGGACTCATCCGAGGCCCCGTAATCGGAATGAGTACACTTTAAATCCTTTAACGAGTATCTATTGGAGGGCAAGTCTGGTGCCAGCAGCCGCGGTAATTCCAGCTCCAATAGCGTATATTAAAGTTGTTGCGGTTAAAAAGCTCGTAGTTGGATTTGTGTCCCACGCTGTTGGTTCACCGCCCGTCGGTGTTTAACTGGCATGTATCGTGGGACGTCCTGCCGGTGGGGCGAGCCGAAGGCGTGCGACCGCCCCGTGCGTGCTCGTGCGTCCCGAGGCGGACCCCGTTGAAATCCTACCAGGGTGCTCTTTATTGAGTGTCTCGGTGGGCCGGCACGTTTACTTTGAACAAATTAGAGTGCTTAAAGCAGGCAAGCCCGCCTGAATACTGTGTGCATGGAATAATGGAATAGGACCTCGGTTCTATTTTGTTGGTTTTCGGAACCCGAGGTAATGATTAATAGGGACAGGCGGGGGCATTCGTATTGCGACGTTAGAGGTGAAATTCTTGGATCGTCGCAAGACGAACAGAAGCGAAAGCATTTGCCAAGTATGTTTTCATTAATCAAGAACGAAAGTTAGAGGTTCGAAGGCGATCAGATACCGCCCTAGTTCTAACCATAAACGATGCCAGCCAGCGATCCGCCGCAGTTCCTCCGATGACTCGGCGGGCAGCCTCCGGGAAACCAAAGCTTTTGGGTTCCGGGGGAAGTATGGTTGCAAAGCTGAAACTTAAAGGAATTGACGGAAGGGCACCACCAGGAGTGGAGCCTGCGGCTTAATTTGACTCAACACGGGAAACCTCACCAGGCCCGGACACCGGAAGGATTGACAGATTGATAGCTCTTTCTTGATTCGGTGGGTGGTGGTGCATGGCCGT
>NW_025729228.1:90000-97500 GCF_021461385.2 Schistocerca piceifrons
TGTTGTACCTTAACCTAACCTATGTTGTGCCTTAACCTAACCTATGTTGTGCCTTAACCTAACCTATGTTGTGCCTTAACCTAACCTATGTTGTGCCTTAACCTAACCTATGTTGTGCCTTAACCTAACCTATGTTGTGCCTTAACCTAACCTATGTTGTGCCTTAACCTAACCTATGTTGTGCCTTAACCTAACCTATGTTGTGCCTTAACCTAACCTATGTTGTGCCTTAACCTAACCCATGTTGTGCCTTAACCTAACCCATGTTGTGCCTTAACCTAACCCATGTTGTGCCTTAACCTAACCCATGTTGTGCCTTAACCTAACCCATGTTGTGCCTTAACCTAACCCATGTTGTGCCTTAACCTAACCCATGTTGTGCCTTAACCTAACCCATGTTGTGCCTTAACCTAACCCATGTTGTGCCTTAACCTAACCCATGTTGTGCCTTAACCTAACCCATGTTGTGCCTTAACCTAACCCATGTTGTGCCTTAACCTAACCCATGTTGTGCCTTAACCTAACCCATGTTGTGCCTTAACCCTGCTGTTCTGTTCGGGTCTATATGACCCGAAACGAATATGAACGTTATTTTACATTATGTAAATACCAATATATATTTATGAAACTTTGTGACTTTGTCTGAAAATGGATGAGCAGCATGTGTTTTAAAAGGTTTTAAAAAAGTTTAAGAAGTTTGGGCTTCAACTGTAATAGTTGCATATGTAATGTTCGGGTCATAATGACCCGACACAAATATGTTTAGTGTAACTCGTATTTATTTCTAAAATCTGGAAATGGCGAAAATTATTTTTGTTGTGTTGTGTGGGAATAGTGACTGCATCATTCCAACTTACTCTCAACAATCACCTAAAGCTCCATGCGTTCACAACAATGGGCTTGTTTGTTGCTTTCCCCAGGAAATAATAATTGGCAGTTCTCAATAATTGGAATGCTTTGTTTCTGCCCAGTTTGACTTGTGACACCATGGCGATGAGACCATTGAATGATCGTGAGTTGGAAGAAATAGTAAATGCCTCACCAGATGAAGGATCACTTTCTGAGTTTGAAGATCACATCAGCAATGCATCTGAAAGCGAGTGTTCCGATGACAGTTACGACAGTCCACAGCCCATACAAAATAGTGTAGAGACTTTTCTTTCTAAAAATGGGAATATAGAATGGCAGTTGCATCCACCAGCACAACATGGTCGCCTACCAGCTTCGAACATCATCAAGAGTACCCCAGGAGTTACCAGGTATGCAGTCAGCAGAATATCTGATGTAAAATGTTCATTTGAAGCAGTATTTCACACAGCGCTTCAAAATGAAATAATAGAGATGACAAATATTGAAGGGCAGCGAGTTTATGGTGAACAGTGGACAGATATTGATGGTTCTGTTTTCCATGCATACTTAGGACTCTTACTCCTAGCGGGTGTATATCGATCTCATGGGGAGTCTACAAAACGTTTGTGGGATAAAGATACTGGGCGAAACATATTTCGAGCAACCATGTCTCATGAAACATTCTGTAAGATATCACGTGTCCTGCGATTTGACAAGAAATCTACTAGAGAGGAAAGACGACGTACTGACAAACTTGCCGCAATTCGTAGTATTTGGGAGAAGTGGGTAGAGGTCCTTCCTAAACTGTATAATCCAGGAGAAAATGTTACTGTTGACGAGCAGTTAGTAGCATTTAGAGGTCGCTGTCCATTCAAGCAGTATATCCCAAGTAAACCGGCAAAATATGGGATCAAAATATGGACCATGTGTGACAGCAAAACTTCATACGTACTGAAAGCCCAAATTTATACAGGAAAGGTGAGTGGAGCGGCACCAGAAAGAAATCAGGGAATGAGGGTGGTATCTGATCTCACTTCTGAGTTACGTGGTCAGAATATCACGTGTGACAACTTTTTTACGTCGTACAATTTGGGGCAGCTGCTTCTGAAAAGGAAATTGACTATGTTGGGAACTATACGGAAAAATAAGCCGGAGCTTCCACACAAAATGACCAACAAGGAGGTACACAGCTCTTCATTTTACTTCACAAATGACACTACTGTGGTTAATTATATTCCTAAGAGACACAAGAATGTTGTACTTATGAGCACTCTCCACCATGATGCGGAAATCAGTGACAGGGCTGATAAGAAGCCAAAAATGATTTTGGACTATAATTCAACCAAAGGTGCTGTAGACACGCTTGATCAGTTATTAGGTACATATACATGCAAACGAAAAAGTAATAGGTGGCCAATGATAGTTTTCTACAATATTCTTGATGTTTCTGCTTATAATGCATACGTTTTGTGGATTTCGGTTGACCCTAATTGGAATGCAAGCAAATTGACTAGAAGGAGAATATTCTTGGAGGAACTTGGAAAGTCACTGATAAAAGAACATATTGCATCAAGAACGCATTTCCCAAGAACAGAAGATTCTTTGAGAATGGTCACAAGCATCCAAAACCCGAATGATGTGGGTGGTGTGTCAGAATCGGTAACAACAAGAAAATCTACAAAACGTGCACGCTGTAAGTTCTGTCCATCAAGTAATGACAATAAAACAAACATGGTGTGTGGAAAATGTAGTAAACATATTTGCAAGAAACATGTAACCTACTTGTGTCCACAGTGCAAGCAGTAAGAAAAGAACTGTAGTATTTTATAAGATGATTGTATTGAAAATTCTGTTGTTTCAAATTTATGTGAATACTTGTGCCTAAACTACAATCAGTAAGAAGAGAGGATTCTAAAGTTGTAGTGCTTTCTATGTTGGAATGTAATAAAAAAACTGTAGTGTGTTCTGTACTGTAGTGTGCTCTAAGATGAATATCTGTAATGACAACTGTCTGTTGTTAGAAAATGTCAATACTTACGTCTAAACTGTCAACAATAAGAATAGAAGTATGGAAAAACTGTAGTGCTTTCTAAGTTGAATGCCTGTAATGGAAACTGTCTGTTGTTTCAAATTTATGTGCATATTTAAATGAAAAATATCCCTCAATAAAGTTGTATGCATTGTTATTATTATTATTATTACCATTATTATTATTATTATTATTATTATTATTATTACTAACAAGGTACTGGAATAGAACAACAATGTCGATAGCTAAAACTGTACCAAAATTTATGTTTCTAAAGCATTTTGATATGTCGGGTCATATTGACCCGAACAGTATATATGTCAAGTAAAAGTGAACAGAACAGCAGGGTTAACCTAACCCATGTTGTGCCTTAACCTAACCCATGTTGTGCCTTAACCTAACCCATGTTGTGCCTTAACCTAACCTATGTTGTGCCTTAACCTAACCTATGTTGTGCCTTAACCTAACCTATGTTGTGCCTTAACCTAACCTATGTTGTGCCTTAACCTAACCTATGTTGTGCCTTAACCTAACCCATGTTGTGCCTTAACCTAACCCATGTTGTGCCTTAACCTAACCCATGTTGTGCCTTAACCTAACCCATGTTGTGCCTTAACCTAACCCATGTTGTGCCTTAACCTAACCCATTTGTGCCTTAACCTAACCCATGTTGTGCCTTAACCTAACCCATGTTGTGCCTTAACCTAACCCATGTTGTGCCTTAACCTAACCCATGTTGTGCCTTAACCTAACCCATGTTGTGCCTTAACCTAACCCATGTTGTGCCTTAACCTAACCCATGTTGTGCCTTAACCTAACCCATGTTGTGCCTTAACCTAACCCATGTTGTGCCTTAACCTAACCCATGTCGTGCCTTAACCTAACCCATGTTGTGCCTTAACCTAACCCATGTTGTGCCTTAACCTAACCCATGTTGTGCCTTAACCTAACCCATGTTGTGCCTTAACCTAACCCATGTTGTGCCTTAACCTAACCCATGTTGTGCCTTAACCTAACCCATGTTGTGCCTTAACCTAACCCATGTTGTGCCTTAACCTAACCCATGTTGTGCCTTAACCTAACCCATGTTGTGCCTTAACCTAACCCATGTTGTGCCTTAACCTAACCCATGTTGTGCCTTAACCTAACCCATGTTGTGCCTTAACCTAACCCATGTTGTGCCTTAACCTAACCCATGTTGTGCCTTAACCTAACCCATGTTGTGCCTTAACCTAACCCATGTTGTGCCTTAACCTAACCCATGTTGTGCCTTAACCTAACCCATGTTGTGCCTTAACCTAACCCATGTTGTGCCTTAACCTAACCCATGTTGTGCCTTAACCTAACCCATGTTGTGCCTTAACCTAACCCATGTTGTGCCTTAACCTAACCCATGTTGTGCCTTAACCTAACCCATGTTGTGCCTTAACCTAACCCATGTTGTGCCTTAACCTAACCCATGTTGTGCCTTAACCTAACCCATGTTGTGCCTTAACCTAACCCATGTTGTGCCTTAACCTAACCCATGTTGTGCCTTAACCTAACCCATGTTGTGCCTTAACCTAACCCATGTCGTGCCTTAACCTAACCCATGTCGTGCCTTAACCTAACCCATGTCGTGCCTTAACCTAACCCACGTCGTGCCTTAACCTAACCCACGTTGTCGCCTAACGTAACCCACGTTGTCGCCTAACGTAACCCACGTTGTCGCCTAAACCTGCTCTGTAATTGTTATACGACTCGTTCAATTAGTGTAGTGTTGCCCACCCGCAACCCTCGCAATATAGTTCGCTACTCGCACTCCCCGCTCCCCTGTGTATCGCTTCATGTTAAACACCTTGCAAGTCTTGCTCACTTTCCACATGCTCCTGCTGTACACTGTAATGTGGATGGCAGCAGGACGTACATGCCGCCCCTCCCCACGTCCCCACCTTGCCCCCTGCCTTCGCAAGCTGGTTGGTGAGAACTTTGCATGTTCAATGCCCTCCGCATGCGACGTACTCAGGCTACGTTGTGGTGCGGCCTGTGTCAACTGTCCGCTAATGTCGTACGCGTAAACCACAATCTGTACTGCACATTCGTCCTTATGTACTGAATGATACATCGTGGCACATGTGTGACCGTACAACGACTGCGCCCAAAAACGGCGGACCATACAGTGCAAATATTGTGCACGCAGCTACGTGTCGTCTCCCTATGAGAGCTGGATTGCAGTGTGGTACGCCATAGAGACGTGTGGGAGGAACGGACGCCGTGGATGGCGATCAGCATGAGCTGTCTGTTGATGTATTCGGACCTAGTCGTCTCTCCTCACACACCGTGATGGCATGGTGCACCGCGTTCCATATCTGCGACATGCTACAGAGGCCGGTTGACAGTCGTTCGAGCAATGGACATCGCATACGTACGGGGGCCACCTTCCACGTATTGTCTAGGCGTGCACATTTTGTTGCGTGTATGTGGGCAGACGTAGTGTGGCGTGACACCTGACACAGGCATGCAATAATCGTGGAAGTTGCAAATGGCGATGGACGCCTGCGTTTTCTGGTGAAGTTACGCAAATGAACAAATGGTAACCTGTTGTGGTGCGGTTGTTCTCGCTAGGGGTGAATCGGTGATGGCGACGATAGGTTGAGGTACTAACCGGTTGTTCCAGCGATACCCACCATGCCGACGAAACTGAACGGCATCTGGGTGTGAAGCGATACGCGGCGGTGGCTGGGTGGGACCGTCCCCGGCCGGTGAGGGGGCGCCTCCCGGCGTGCTGGCCGCGCGGTGCGTGGGCGCACGCGCTACAGCCGGCTGGTGGGGGCGGCCAGTGGCAGGCGCGCCGGCCGACGGACGCGGCAGGCGTCGCAGCTGCGCGCCGGCGCACCCTGCGCGCGGCGCCGTGCGGCCAAAGTAGGTCCTCGCGGGCCCGGTGCGAAGCGCGGTGGACATCTTCAGTGTGCTGGTCCGATTGAGGACTGTGTGCGTTGAGGATGCGCTGCCGCCCGGCGCTCGGCGCCGCGACGCCGTCTGCTGCTCGGTCGCCCCAGCGGTTCTCGCTGGTGGTTTGTATCGCAGCTGTGCGGATGTGTTGGCGCGTGCGCTGTGCTGGGAGAGTTCGCTTCGGCACCCAAGTGGGGCTTTTGTCCTTCTGTGGCGCTGGCGTTGGAGCTGCCGGTCACCGTAGGTGGCGCGTGTTTTCTCCCGCCGGCAATGCCACGACAGCACGCTCCCGGGCCTCTGTCGGCAGCGGCAAGCTCAGTTGGGAGCACGGGTGGTCGCACCGAAAGCGTCTACTCGCCTAACTCCGGGCGATTGCGCCTCTCTCGAACCCGACCAAGTACTTGGGACGGCGCTGCGCGCCGCCGGGACCTGAGAGGGTTTCGAGGTGTATTGTGCAGGGGAGCTCAGCCTCCTCCTGTTTGCAGAATGATTGAGCGGACGCTTGCGTGTTCGCGCGGGCCCCCGGGACACACTCCCGGGCGGCCGGCTGCTCAGCTCTAGTTGACGCAGCTCCCTGGTTGATCCTGCCAGTAGTCATATGCTTGTCTCAAAGATTAAGCCATGCATGTCTCAGTACAAGCCGCATTAAGGTGAAACCGCGAATGGCTCATTAAATCAGTTATGGTTCCTTAGATCGTACCCACGTTACTTGGATAACTGTGGTAATTCTAGAGCTAATACATGCAAACAGAGTCCCGACCAGAGATGGAAGGGACGCTTTTATTAGATCAAAACCAATCGGTCGGCTCGTCCGGTCCGTTTGCCTTGGTGACTCTGAATAACTTTGGGCTGATCGCACGGTCCTCGTACCGGCGACGCATCTTTCAAATGTCTGCCTTATCAACTGTCGATGGTAGGTTCTGCGCCTACCATGGTTGTAACGGGTAACGGGGAATCAGGGTTCGATTCCGGAGAGGGAGCCTGAGAAACGGCTACCACATCCAAGGAAGGCAGCAGGCGCGCAAATTACCCACTCCCGGCACGGGGAGGTAGTGACGAAAAATAACGATACGGGACTCATCCGAGGCCCCGTAATCGGAATGAGTACACTTTAAATCCTTTAACGAGTATCTATTGGAGGGCAAGTCTGGTGCCAGCAGCCGCGGTAATTCCAGCTCCAATAGCGTATATTAAAGTTGTTGCGGTTAAAAAGCTCGTAGTTGGATTTGTGTCCCACGCTGTTGGTTCACCGCCCGTCGGTGTTTAACTGGCATGTATCGTGGGACGTCCTGCCGGTGGGGCGAGCCGAAGGCGTGCGACCGCCCCGTGCGTGCTCGTGCGTCCCGAGGCGGACCCCGTTGAAATCCTACCAGGGTGCTCTTTATTGAGTGTCTCGGTGGGCCGGCACGTTTACTTTGAACAAATTAGAGTGCTTAAAGCAGGCAAGCCCGCCTGAATACTGTGTGCATGGAATAATGGAATAGGACCTCGGTTCTATTTTGTTGGTTTTCGGAACCCGAGGTAATGATTAATAGGGACAGGCGGGGGCATTCGTATTGCGACGTTAGAGGTGAAATTCTTGGATCGTCGCAAGACGAACAGAAGCGAAAGCATTTGCCAAGTATGTTTTCATTAATCAAGAACGAAAGTTAGAGGTTCGAAGGCGATCAGATACCGCCCTAGTTCTAACC
>NW_025729228.1:105000-107500 GCF_021461385.2 Schistocerca piceifrons
ACACAAGCATAGAATTGGAGCGCCGCCTCTAATAAGCCAAAGGTGCATCCTGACGTGACAAATCTCATCATGTCACAAGCATTCACTTACTATAATCACTATCAACGAACCTGCCGCCCCCGCCCCCGCCCCCCCCCCCCCCCTACACCTTTCCTTACAACAACGTGTAACCTAACCTAACCTATGTTGTACCTTAACCTAACCTATGTTGTGCCTTAACCTAACCTATGTTGTGCCTTAACCTAACCTATGTTGTGCCTTAACCTAACCTATGTTGTGCCTTAACCTAACCTATGTTGTGCCTTAACCTAACCTATGTTGTGCCTTAACCTAACCTATGTTGTGCCTTAACCTAACCTATGTTGTGTCTTAACCTAACCCATGTTGTACCCTAACCTAACCCATGTTGTCCCCTAACCTAACCCATGTTGTCCCCTAACCTAACCCATGTTGTCCCCTAACCTAACCCATGTTGTCCCCTAACCTAACCCATGTTGTCCCCTAACCTAACCCATGTTGTCCCCTAACCTAACCCATGTTGTCCCCTAACCTAACCCATGTTGTCCCCTAACCTAACCCATGTTGTCCCCTAACCTAACCCATGTTGTCCCCTAACCTAACCCATGTTGTCCCCTAACCTAACCCATGTTGTCCCCTAACCTAACCCATGTTGTCCCCTAACCTAACCCATGTTGTCCCCTAACCTAACCCATGTTGTCCCCTAACCTAACCCACGTTGTCCCCTAACCTAACCCACGTTGTCCCCTAACCTAACCCACGTTGTCCCCTAACCTAACCCACGTTGTCCCCTAACCTAACCCACGTTGTCCCCTAACCTAACCCACGTTGTCCCCTAACCTAACCCACGTTGTCCCCTAACCTAACCCACGTTGTCCCCTAACCTAACCCACGTTGTCCCCTAACCTAACCCACGTTGTCCCCTAACCTAACCCACGTTGTCCCCTAACCTAACCCACGTTGTCCCCTAACCTAACCCACGTTGTCCCCTAACCTAACCCACGTTGTCCCCTAACCTAACCCACGTTGTGCCTTAACGTAACCCACGTTGTGCCTTAACGTAACCCACGTTGTGCCTTAACGTAACCCACGTTGTGCCTTAACGTAACCCACGTTGTGCCTTAACGTAACCCACGTTGTGCCTTAACGTAACCCACGTTGTGCCTTAACGTAACCCACGTTGTGCCTTAACGTAACCCACGTTGTGCCTTAACGTAACCCACGTTGTGCCTTAACCTAACCCACGTTGTCCGCTAACGTAACCCACGTTGTCCGCTAACGTAACCCACGTTGTCCGCTAACGTAACCCACGTTGTCCGCTAACGTAACCCACGTTGTCCGCTAACGTAACCCACGTTGTCGCCTAAACCTGCTCTGTAATTGTTATACGACTCGTTCAATTAGTGTAGTGTTGCCCACCCGCAACCCTCGCAATATAGTTCGCTACTCGCACTGCCCGCTCCCCTGTGTATCGCTTCATGTTAAACA
The DNA here is from genome assembly GCF_021461385.2 of Schistocerca piceifrons. Classification (NCBI taxonomy): domain Eukaryota; kingdom Metazoa; phylum Arthropoda; class Insecta; order Orthoptera; family Acrididae; genus Schistocerca; species Schistocerca piceifrons. The sequence goes on from NW_025729228.1 coordinate 106,507, forward strand.
CCTTGCAAGTCTTGCTGACTTTCCACATGCTCCTGCTGTACACTGTAATGTGGATGGCAGCAGGACGTACATGCCGCCCCCCGCCCCACCCCTCCCCACGTCCCCACCTTGCCCCCTGCCTTCGCAAGCTGGTTGGTGAGAAGTTTGCATGTTCAATGCCCTTCGCATGCGACGTACTCAGGCCACGTTGTGGTGCGGCCTGTGTCAACTGTCCGCTGATGTCGTACGCATAAACCACAATCTGTACTGCACATTCGTCCTTATGTACTGAATGATACATCGTGGCACATGTGTGACCGTACAACGACTGCGCCCAAAAACGGCGGACCATACAGTGCAAATATTGTGCACGCAGCTACGTGTCGTCTCCCTATGAGAGCTGGATTGCAGTGTGGTACGCCATAGAGACGTGTGGGAGGAACGGACGCCGTGGATGGCGATCAGCATGAGCTGTCTGTTGATGTATTCGGGCCTAGTCGTCTCTCCTCAAACACCGTGATAGCATGGTGCACCGCGTTCCATATCTGCGACATGCTACAGAGGCCGGTTGACAGTCGTTCGAGCAATGGACATCGCATACGTACGGGGGCCACCTTCCACGTATTGTCTAGGCGTGCACATTTTGTTGCGTGTATGTGGGCAGACGTAGTGTGGCGTGACACCTGACACAGGCATGCAATAATCGTTGAAGTTGCTAATGGCGATGGACGCCTACGTTTTCTGGTGAAGTTACGCAAATGAAGAAATGGTAACCCGTTGTGGTGCGGTTGTTCTCGCTAGGGGTGAATCGGTGATGGCGACGATAGGTTGAGGTACTAACCGGTTGTTCCAGCGATACCCACCATGCCGATGAAACTGAACGGCATCTGGGTGTGAAGCGATACGCGGCGGTGGCTGGGTGGGACCGTCCCCGGCCGGTGAGGGGGCGCCTCCCGGCGTGCTGGCCGCGCGGTGCGTGGGCGCACGCGCTACAGCCGGCTGGTGGGGGCGGCCA
>NW_025729228.1:117500-120000 GCF_021461385.2 Schistocerca piceifrons
CCCCTAACCTAACCCATGTTGTCCCCTAACCTAACCCATGTTGTCCCCTAACCTAACCCATGTTGTCCCCTAACCTAACCCATGTTGTCCCCTAACCTAACCCACGTTGTCCCCTAACCTAACCCACGTTGTCCCCTAACCTAACCCACGTTGTCCCCTAACCTAACCCACGTTGTCCCCTAACCTAACCCACGTTGTCCCCTAACCTAACCCACGTTGTCCCCTAACCTAACCCACGTTGTCCCCTAACCTAACCCACGTTGTGCCTTAACGTAACCCACGTTGTGCCTTAACGTAACCCACGTTGTGCCTTAACGTAACCCACGTTGTGCCTTAACGTAACCCACGTTGTGCCTTAACGTAACCCACGTTGTGCCTTAACGTAACCCACGTTGTGCCTTAACGTAACCCACGTTGTGCCTTAACGTAACCCACGTTGTGCCTTAACGTAACCCACGTTGTGCCTTAACCTAACCCACGTTGTCCGCTAACGTAACCCACGTTGTCCGCTAACGTAACCCACGTTGTCCGCTAACGTAACCCACGTTGTCCGCTAACGTAACCCACGTTGTCCGCTAACGTAACCCACGTTGTCGCCTAAACCTGCTCTGTAATTGTTATACGACTCGTTCAATTAGTGTAGTGTTGCCCACCCGCAACCCTCGCAATATAGTTCGCTACTCGCACTGCCCGCTCCCCTGTGTATCGCTTCATGTTAAACACCTTGCAAGTCTTGCTGACTTTCCACATGCTCCTGCTGTACACTGTAATGTGGATGGCAGCAGGACGTACATGCCGCCCCCCGCCCCACCCCTCCCCACGTCCCCACCTTGCCCCCTGCCTTCGCAAGCTGGTTGGTGAGAAGTTTGCATGTTCAATGCCCTTCGCATGCGACGTACTCAGGCTACGTTGTGGTGCGGCCTGTGTCAACTGTCCGCTGATGTCGTACGCATAAACCACAATCTGTACTGCACATTCGTCCTTATGTACTGAATGATACATCGTGGCACATGTGTGACCGTACAACGACTGCGCCCAAAAACGGCGGACCATACAGTGCAAATATTGTGCACGCAGCTACGTGTCGTCTCCCTATGAGAGCTGGATTGCAGTGTGGTACGCCATAGAGACGTGTGGGAGGAACGGACGCCGTGGATGGCGATCAGCATGAGCTGTCTGTTGATGTATTCGGGCCTAGTCGTCTCTCCTCAAACACCGTGATAGCATGGTGCACCGCGTTCCATATCTGCGACATGCTACAGAGGCCGGTTGACAGTCGTTCGAGCAATGGACATCGCATACGTACGGGGGCCACCTTCCACGTATTGTCTAGGCGTGCACATTTTGTTGCGTGTATGTGGGCAGACGTAGTGTGGCGTGACACCTGACACAGGCATGCAATAATCGTTGAAGTTGCTAATGGCGATGGACGCCTACGTTTTCTGGTGAAGTTACGCAAATGAAGAAATGGTAACCCGTTGTGGTGCGGTTGTTCTCGCTAGGGGTGAATCGGTGATGGCGACGATAGGTTGAGGTACTAACCGGTTGTTCCAGCGATACCCACCATGCCGATGAAACTGAACGGCATCTGGGTGTGAAGCGATACGCGGCGGTGGCTGGGTGGGACCGTCCCCGGCCGGTGAGGGGGCGCCTCCCGGCGTGCTGGCCGCGCGGTGCGTGGGCGCACGCGCTACAGCCGGCTGGTGGGGGCGGCCAGTGGCAGGCGCGCCGGCCGACGGACGCGGCAGGCGTCGCAGCTGCGCGCCGGCGCACCCTGCGCGCGGCGCCGTGCGGCCAAAGTAGGTCCTCGCGGGCCCGGTGCGAAGCGCGGTGGACATCTTCAGTGTGCTGGTCCGATTGAGGACTGTGTGCGTTGAGGATGCGCCGCCGCCCGGCGCTCGGCGCCGCGACGCCGTCTGCTGCTCGGTCGCCCCAGCGGTTCTCGCTGGTGGTTTGTATCGCAGCTGTGCGGATGTGTTGGCGCGTGCGCTGTGCTGGGAGAGTTCGCTTCGGCACCCAAGTGGGGCTTTTGTCCTTCTGTGGCGCTGGCGTTGGAGCTGCCGGTCACCGTAGGTGGCGCGTGTTGTCTCCCGCCGGCAATGCCACGACAGCACGCTCCCGGGCCTCTGTCGGCAGCGGCAAGCTCAGTTGGGAGCACGGGTGGTCGCACCGAAAGCGTCTACTCGCCTAACTCCGGGCGATTGCGCCTCTCTCGAACCCGACCAAGTACTTGGGACGGCGCTGCGCGCCGCCGGGACCTGAGAGGGTTTCGAGGTGTATTGTGCAGGGGAGCTCAGCCTCCTCCTGTTTGCAGAATGATTGAGCGAACGCTTGCGTGTTCGCGCGGGCCCCCGGGACACACTCCCGGGCGGCCGGCTGCTCAGCTCTAGTTGACGCAGCTCCCTGGTTGATCCTGCCAGTAGTCATATGCTTGTCTCAAAGATTAAGCCATGCATGTCTCAGTACAAGCCGCATTAAGGTGAAACCGCGAATGGCTCAT
>NW_025729228.1:127500-137500 GCF_021461385.2 Schistocerca piceifrons
CGCCATCTGTAGGTCTCCCGCAACATGACCTCCTCCAACGACGATACCGCCATCTATGCGACGCCAAGCCGATTAAGACAGCGATGGCGCCACAGTGCCCGCCTTTCGACGCCACCCACAAAGCCTGCAGCCTCTGTCGACCATAGCACCCATTCTCCAGTGGCTCTGCCGCACGAAGCCGTGGACCGGCAATGACTCTACCCGCACCCGTTCGTGGACCACCCCAACCGCCAAACTCGCACCTCCAGCGGATGAACGGCGGACGTTTCCCGCACTCGTAAAGTGCAATCCACCCCTATAACTTGCGTTTCATGAAGAGTTATTTCCAATATGCGACATTCCCGCTGTCCGTATACATGGGCCGCGACCTGTACCACTGACGAGCGAGAGACGCGATCGCGTTGCTCACTGTACGGCGTCCGATACCGAGCCATCAGCATGTCGGTCCCCATGCGCGTTGCACTCGCACTCGCACTCGCACTCGCAGTCGCAAAAACGTGGCGCAAATATATTACGCGGAAGAGTTATAACAGACCGAGCCCCACTGCATGGGGGAGTCTTTGTCACTAATGTACACAGATGGAACATTTTGGACTGGAACCAGATTACCCGTACACACGGCGCTGATTAGTAATCAATGCAGAGCCATCAAACTACAGAAAATATATACAACTGTCCGTATACATGCTGAAAGAGTCTGCCCACAATGGGAACCACACGTCAGCCAGACACTCTGATCACGCACCACTCTCTGCTTCTAACAGGCGCACATACAATACGTAAGCACCAGCATGGAACAACATCCAGTGCATCCTCTCCGCCACATTACACAATCCACACTATCACAACCAGACCAGGAGGTCCATGCGGAAAATAGAATATCCCACCCTTTCGACATCCACCATTGCGCAGATAAGGCACCAACACCCACACATGTCCTATACAACGGTGCACCCAACATCACAATAGTACCTCCTGTCACAGCGCACAAACAATGACATGAGTCAAAGACACAGGTCTGACACAAGCATAGAATTGGAGCGCCGCCTCTAATAAGCCAAAGGTGCATCCTGACGTGACAAATCTCATCATGTCACAAGCATTCACTTACTATAATCACTATCAACGAACCTGCCGCCCCCGCCCCCGCCCCCCCCCCTACACCTTTCCTTACAACAACGTGTAACCTAACCTAACCTATGTTGTACCTTAACCTAACCTATGTTGTGCCTTAACCTAACCTATGTTGTGCCTTAACCTAACCTATGTTGTGCCTTAACCTAACCTATGTTGTGCCTTAACCTAACCTATGTTGTGCCTTAACCTAACCTATGTTGTGCCTTAACCTAACCTATGTTGTGCCTTAACCTAACCTATGTTGTGCCTTAACCTAACCTATGTTGTGTCTTAACCTAACCCATGTTGTACCCTAACCTAACCCATGTTGTCCCCTAACCTAACCCATGTTGTCCCCTAACCTAACCCATGTTGTCCCCTAACCTAACCCATGTTGTCCCCTAACCTAACCCATGTTGTCCCCTAACCTAACCCATGTTGTCCCCTAACCTAACCCATGTTGTCCCCTAACCTAACCCATGTTGTCCCCTAACCTAACCCATGTTGTCCCCTAACCTAACCCATGTTGTCCCCTAACCTAACCCATGTTGTCCCCTAACCTAACCCATGTTGTCCCCTAACCTAACCCATGTTGTCCCCTAACCTAACCCATGTTGTCCCCTAACCTAACCCATGTTGTCCCCTAACCTAACCCATGTTGTCCCCTAACCTAACCCATGTTGTCCCCTAACCTAACCCATGTTGTCCCCTAACCTAACCCATGTTGTCCCCTAACCTAACCCACGTTGTCCCCTAACCTAACCCACGTTGTCCCCTAACCTAACCCACGTTGTCCCCTAACCTAACCCACGTTGTCCCCTAACCTAACCCACGTTGTCCCCTAACCTAACCCACGTTGTCCCCTAACCTAACCCACGTTGTCCCCTAACCTAACCCACGTTGTCCCCTAACCTAACCCACGTTGTGCCTTAACGTAACCCACGTTGTGCCTTAACGTAACCCACGTTGTGCCTTAACGTAACCCACGTTGTGCCTTAACGTAACCCACGTTGTGCCTTAACGTAACCCACGTTGTGCCTTAACGTAACCCACGTTGTGCCTTAACCTAACCCACGTTGTCCGCTAACGTAACCCACGTTGTCCGCTAACGTAACCCACGTTGTCCGCTAACGTAACCCACGTTGTCCGCTAACGTAACCCACGTTGTCCGCTAACGTAACCCACGTTGTCGCCTAAACCTGCTCTGTAATTGTTATACGACTCGTTCAATTAGTGTAGTGTTGCCCACCCGCAACCCTCGCAATATAGTTCGCTACTCGCACTGCCCGCTCCCCTGTGTATCGCTTCATGTTAAACACCTTGCAAGTCTTGCTGACTTTCCACATGCTCCTGCTGTACACTGTAATGTGGATGGCAGCAGGACGTACATGCCGCCCCCCGCCCCACCCCTCCCCACGTCCCCACCTTGCCCCCTGCCTTCGCAAGCTGGTTGGTGAGAAGTTTGCATGTTCAATGCCCTTCGCATGCGACGTACTCAGGCTACGTTGTGGTGCGGCCTGTGTCAACTGTCCGCTGATGTCGTACGCATAAACCACAATCTGTACTGCACATTCGTCCTTATGTACTGAATGATACATCGTGGCACATGTGTGACCGTACAACGACTGCGCCCAAAAACGGCGGACCATACAGTGCAAATATTGTGCACGCAGCTACGTGTCGTCTCCCTATGAGAGCTGGATTGCAGTGTGGTACGCCATAGAGACGTGTGGGAGGAACGGACGCCGTGGATGGCGATCAGCATGAGCTGTCTGTTGATGTATTCGGGCCTAGTCGTCTCTCCTCAAACACCGTGATAGCATGGTGCACCGCGTTCCATATCTGCGACATGCTACAGAGGCCGGTTGACAGTCGTTCGAGCAATGGACATCGCATACGTACGGGGGCCACCTTCCACGTATTGTCTAGGCGTGCACATTTTGTTGCGTGTATGTGGGCAGACGTAGTGTGGCGTGACACCTGACACAGGCATGCAATAATCGTTGAAGTTGCTAATGGCGATGGACGCCTACGTTTTCTGGTGAAGTTACGCAAATGAAGAAATGGTAACCCGTTGTGGTGCGGTTGTTCTCGCTAGGGGTGAATCGGTGATGGCGACGATAGGTTGAGGTACTAACCGGTTGTTCCAGCGATACCCACCATGCCGATGAAACTGAACGGCATCTGGGTGTGAAGCGATACGCGGCGGTGGCTGGGTGGGACCGTCCCCGGCCGGTGAGGGGGCGCCTCCCGGCGTGCTGGCCGCGCGGTGCGTGGGCGCACGCGCTACAGCCGGCTGGTGGGGGCGGCCAGTGGCAGGCGCGCCGGCCGACGGACGCGGCAGGCGTCGCAGCTGCGCGCCGGCGCACCCTGCGCGCGGCGCCGTGCGGCCAAAGTAGGTCCTCGCGGGCCCGGTGCGAAGCGCGGTGGACATCTTCAGTGTGCTGGTCCGATTGAGGACTGTGTGCGTTGAGGATGCGCCGCCGCCCGGCGCTCGGCGCCGCGACGCCGTCTGCTGCTCGGTCGCCCCAGCGGTTCTCGCTGGTGGTTTGTATCGCAGCTGTGCGGATGTGTTGGCGCGTGCGCTGTGCTGGGAGAGTTCGCTTCGGCACCCAAGTGGGGCTTTTGTCCTTCTGTGGCGCTGGCGTTGGAGCTGCCGGTCACCGTAGGTGGCGCGTGTTGTCTCCCGCCGGCAATGCCACGACAGCACGCTCCCGGGCCTCTGTCGGCAGCGGCAAGCTCAGTTGGGAGCACGGGTGGTCGCACCGAAAGCGTCTACTCGCCTAACTCCGGGCGATTGCGCCTCTCTCGAACCCGACCAAGTACTTGGGACGGCGCTGCGCGCCGCCGGGACCTGAGAGGGTTTCGAGGTGTATTGTGCAGGGGAGCTCAGCCTCCTCCTGTTTGCAGAATGATTGAGCGAACGCTTGCGTGTTCGCGCGGGCCCCCGGGACACACTCCCGGGCGGCCGGCTGCTCAGCTCTAGTTGACGCAGCTCCCTGGTTGATCCTGCCAGTAGTCATATGCTTGTCTCAAAGATTAAGCCATGCATGTCTCAGTACAAGCCGCATTAAGGTGAAACCGCGAATGGCTCATTAAATCAGTTATGGTTCCTTAGATCGTACCCACGTTACTTGGATAACTGTGGTAATTCTAGAGCTAATACATGCAAACAGAGTCCCGAGTCTGGCGTGAGGTCAGTCGCTTGACGGCGCGTTTCGGCGCGGGCCCGCCCGTTGCCGGCGCGCCGTAAGGCACGGAGGCTCGCACTGGGGCGTATCGCTTTCCAGTCGGGCGTGCCGCGGCAGTCCTCACTCGGGGAAGTGAAGCGTCTCTTACAGCCTCTCCTTCCCAAGTAGCTCTTTCCGCCTTCCCGTGGTGCCAGACGTCAAGCTCGGCATTCTGCCTTGCGTCAAAAGGGAGAGCTGCGACCCAACCCGATGCGAAAGCGAAGGGTGCGTGGCACAGGGGGAGCTGTGTCGAGGGACCGAACACCAGTCCCTTTCTGTTCGCAGGGCACAGACCAGCAGGTGCTCTGCATGCCGGCGACCTCGGTTGTCGGCGTGGGATCACGGCGCGAGTCGGCAAGGGTGCTTCGCCGCGCCCCTGGGTAACCGGGGCGTGTTCTGCCAAACCCAGGTGGTGGTGACATCGCCTGGGCCAGGTTAGATGGGCCCAGACCGCCGAACGACTGGGGGACCGACCCACCACCTGAGTAGGAGTGGGTCCTTGGCCTTCAGGTGGAAGCTCGGGCTAGTAGGCGGCGAAGGGCGAGGGGTGCATCCGCCTCTCCGGAGTGCGGGGTGCACTTGCCGAGGAGCGTCGTGTGAAATCGTCGACGACGAGGCCTTCGACGAGGACCAGTGCGCTGGCAACGGCGCGCTGAACCTGGCAGCTCTGATGTGCCCTTGACCTAGGGGCGAGGTCGGTGGGCGAGCTGCAAGAGTCCCCCCCCATGCCAGAGGAGCCGGTCCGGGGCAAGAGACGGGCTCCCAATCCTTTTTTCGCTTGTCTACAATATGGCCGAGTCAGAGACAAGCGATTCATGTGCGCCTTCGAGGGCTTCTTTGCTTACTGTTCCCTCCCCATCAGGGGGCACGGGGCAGACCGAGGAAAGTATCAGTGACAGGCATGCCAGGATTACACAATACCTGGAAGCCAATGTGAAAAATGGCAAGATCAGCCAGGCTGCGATCTTGACGTTAAAAAATGAACTCGCCTCCTGGGCTATTGCTCATGCGAAGCTTGAGGGGCGGGTTGAAGAACTGCAGAAAGAGAATGAAAGGCTGCGCAAGCAGCCAATAAAGTCATGGGCCAATGTAGTCGCTCAAACGACACCTAAGAGCCAAACTACTAGAGATACAATTGTAAAAGTATCACAAAGACCAGATACTGCTGTCTTTTTGCGACCATTACCCGGTCAAGACACAAAAAAAGTGCAAGAGATATTCACAACAACGATTAATCCTGTAAAGGATAAAATTAAAGTCAACAAAGTAAAAGCCACAAAGAACGTTGTGATAGTTGATGTGGCAACAGTAGATGACCGAAACAAAATACTCAACAACCAAAAACTGTGCAAAGCCGTTAAATGTGAACCCCCGAAAAAGAGAAATCCGCTTGTAATTATGTACGACATACCGGTCACATTTGAAAATAATGAACTTCAAGAAACAATTCGTAATCAAAATTTTGACGATATAAGTGCTGAGGACTTCAAAAATGAATTTAAACTTAAATTCAAAACAGGGCCAAGAGACAAAGACGTTGTGCATCACGTAGCAGAAGTTTCTGGCCAGATGTGGAAAAAATTAACCTCAATGGGTAAGATTTACATTGGCTTCCACGCCATAAATGTGCGGGACTTCTTGGTGGTACCTCGCTGCCATAATTGCGGAGATCTTGATCATGTACACAAGTACTGTGAGAGGAAGTCGGCTTGCTCCAGGTGTGGAGAAGAAAATCACATCAGAAAAAACTGCAAAAATCCGGCAATTTGTATCCCATGTATAAAGAGAGGCAAAAAGACTTGCAATGCCTCCGGTCGCAACTGCCCGACGTACAGGATGCTTGAGCAGAGACTAATATCAAGAACTGATTATGGCTGAGCCAAATACAGCACCCAGGATGCCTAAAAGAAAATCCCCATGCAAGAGGAGAAGGGATGCGGCAAGAGCAGCCCAATTCAAACAATTTCTTGCAGCACTTGCAGAAGGAAGTGATGGTAGAAAGAAAATGAAAGATGCGTGCGTCCAAACGGACTCACAAGAACAAGTGGCAGCCCCCTCTCCCTACTGCTGGGGATCGCAAACGCCAGGAAATCAGGCAATTCGCGACAGGCGTCCTGTAACGGTGGGCCGACCGGCATTCGTTCAAGGGAGTCCTGTGCTGGAATTGCCGGTGCAGGTCAATACAGTTACTAGTACAAATACACAAATAAATAGCACCAATGTGAATACTGACTCGAGACAACCAAAAGCTGTGAGAACAGCGGTTGATCCGGTCAGAATATATCCCAATCTCGAGCATTCCCTACAATTATCCCGTCTGGAGGAGCCGGCTGTCCTAACCACCGCACTGCGACATCTAGTGCGGGTAGGACATAGATACGGGCGCAAGGTCACCTTCTCGGCCATGGAGGCTGTAGACAGGGTACAACTAAAGACAATGAATCTCCCCACTGACTTCGGTGCCCTGCGTGACCTAGTAAGAAAGGTGTTTGAGAGAAGAAATGAAACCTTTAATTTAGAGGAAATATATAATCAGTCTGTCCTATCCAATGGGAGAATAGCTTACAACGGGACAAAAACCTTCCCAGAATCATATGTGCACACATATTTCCCATAGTTACAGAAATAAAGATAGGACAGCTAAACGCACACAATAGTAGACTGGTCATGCAGGAACTTCGGAGAGTGGTGGAGGAGAAGAGTCTTGATGTGCTCTGTTTGCAGGAGCCATACTCTCTTGCGGGGAACATAGCCTACGCTGCCATGAGCTGGCAAGTAGTAAGTTTTGGAGACGACCCGAAAGCCACCATCATAATAATCAACAAGGCACTGCGGGCAACAGTGCTCTCACACCTCTCGGACGACCACTGCAATGTTATTGAACTGCAGTCACCAAATGGCGTCATATATTTAATAAATATGTACTTTCAGTACGGTACAGATATTGACATGTACCTTGACCAACTTACGCAGGTGGCAACGGTGCTGAGGGGCAGAAAGGCAGTTGTGGTGGCGGACGTGAACGCCAAATCCCCCCTATGGCACAGTGGCACTCGAGATGAAAGGGGAAGCAAGCTGGAAGAGACTATTATGTCTCTACAACTCCTCATTGCCAACAGACCTGGAAACCCCCCCACCTACACAGGAGGGGGAGGGAATGGAACCAATATTGACATCACAATGATGACAGCCAATATCGCTGCCAATACACAAAACTGGACTGTTACTGACGGAGACACTACCAGCGATCACAACCTGATCACATTCACAATCACAGATCAGGAGCGCCACTGGGACATAGGGTGGGAGGTACAACTAAATTATAACAAGACCAATTGGGAGCGTCTCGCAGGAGAGTTTGACCCTCCGACATGGCCGGAAGATGACGATGACGTCAACAAACACGCCGAAGATCTGGTGGGCGCTCTTACCAGGGCGGTAAAGGCCGCTGTACCAACCAGGAGGAGAGCCGTTGCGGCTTCTCCATCACCATGGTCTGCGGAACTAGGGCAGATGCGTCAGTCTGTCAGGAGGGCGAGGAGGTATTACCAGCGAAGTGTCGTCTGGGAAGAAAAACAAAGATGGCTGCAAACATACAGGGAAGCCAAAGAGCAGTTTCAGAAAGAACTGCGAACAGTCAGGCTGGAAAGCTGGAAAAAATATGTGCACAGCCAATTGGCTATTGATCCCTGGGGCACTCCTTACAAAATAGTAAGGGAAAAAATCAGGTCGCCAATGGTGCTCTCCACAATCAGGGATGGAAATCGGATGACTGGGTCTTGGCAGGAAACTGCTGAGGTCCTTCTCCACCAACTCCTCCCTGATGATGAAGAGGAAGAGGACACAGAAGAACAACGCCTAATTAGGCAGGCTCTGCAAGTAGACTATGAGAATAACATCATGGTGTACCCTTTCTCTGAAGAAGAAGTTGCAGCCCACATTAAATCGTTAAAGAAAGGAAAGGCCCCAGGACCAGACGGCATCATCGCGGAGGTGGTGCAGTACCTCGCTCCTCAACTAGTGACACCTTTAGCAAGAATTTACAATGAGGCCCTGCGCCTCAGAACATTCCCTAAAATCTGGAAGCAGGCCAACGTTGTAATCATCAAAAAGGGGCAAGACAAAGACCCTAAAGAAGCTAAATCTTACAGACCCATCTGTCTGTTGGACCTGTTGGGCAAACTGCTGGAGAAGTTACTAGCTGACAGACTGACAGCACACCGAGTGCTGTGCGGGATGAGTGACAGGCAATTCGGTTTTCGGCAGGGGCGATCTGCGTGTGACGCAATTGCCCTCGCATCCGAGGTCTGTGGGTCGTCTCCGCACAAGTATATAGTTGGCATCATGGTGGATATCAGTGGCGCCTTTGACAACCTGTGGTGGCCTTCGCTCTTCTCCTGCCTGCGGGAGAAGGAGTGTCCAGGGCCGCTATACGGCTGTCTCAGGAGCTATTGTATGGAAAGAGAGGTCTGGCTATCGTCCCCTAGCGAGCGAATAGGCAAGAAGATCACGAAGGGGTGTCCACAGGGCTCTGTCCTGGGGCCACTCTTTTGGGACATAAATATGGAGCCTCTTCTGGAGAGCTTGGAAAACAGTGTGGACGTGCTAGAGGCGATAGCTTACGCTGACGACCTCCTTCTGCTGGTTGGCGGCCGAAGTCGCGAGGACCTCGAACCCAAAATCAATAGGACATTATCAATTCTCACGCAGTGGTGCCAGAACACGAAAATGACCATTGCGCCTAACAAGTCTACATACCTATTACTGAAAGGCCAATTGGCCAGAAATCCAACAGTAAGAATCGAGGGCTCACCAGTGATTCGGCGTCGTGAGGCCCGGTATTTAGGGGTTATAATCGACGAAAGGTGGAATTTCGCCAAACATATAGAAACAGCAACACAAAAATCACTCGAAGCTCTAAACAACTTAATCACAATAGGACACAGTAGATTCCATCTCCCACCAGAACTCATTAAGTTATATCACAATACCATTCTTGTCTCTATCATGGGTTACGGCTCCGGAGTGTGGGCACACAGGCTCACGAGGGTTGTGCCCGCTATGTCTGTGAGGAGGGTGCAACGCAACATGCTTTTGCGCTCCATCGGAGCGTACAGAACATCTCCGGGAGGGGCACTACTAGTACTTATGGGGGTGTGTCCCCTGGATATCAAAATCCGGGAACAGGCAGCCTGGTACTGGGTTAAAAGAGGAGATGTAGATAAGACTGAAAGTATCTTGGGAGTGCGGGTGGGGGACAAGTTTGCCATTAAGAGGAGAGGAGAAGAGTTATGGCAAGAACTCTGGGATGCTGACACAACAGGCCGAAGGACTTACCAGCTGCTCCCAAATATTAAAGAACGCTTCCAACTAACGCATTTCCAGCCAAGTAAGGGACTGTTGCACTTCCTCACAGGACATGGACCGTATCCGGCATATCTATGCCGATTCGGGAAAAGGGCTACCCCCTCGTGTGACTGCGGAGCTGAATGGGGTACTCCGGACCACGTGATCTATGAGTGCCCCATCTTCGATGATGTAGCCAGTGACCTAAGAAGCCAGTTGCCTCACAACAATACGTATCAATTAATCAGAGATCCCACCACATTCAACATAGTAAACCGCCTTGCCAGCGAGGTATCAGCAAAGGTCCT
>NW_025729228.1:147500-160000 GCF_021461385.2 Schistocerca piceifrons
CACGTTGTGCCTTAACGTAACCCACGTTGTGCCTTAACGTAACCCACGTTGTGCCTTAACGTAACCCACGTTGTGCCTTAACGTAACCCACGTTGTGCCTTAACGTAACCCACGTTGTGCCTTAACGTAACCCACGTTGTGCCTTAACGTAACCCACGTTGTGCCTTAACGTAACCCACGTTGTGCCTTAACCTAACCCACGTTGTCCGCTAACGTAACCCACGTTGTCCGCTAACGTAACCCACGTTGTCCGCTAACGTAACCCACGTTGTCCGCTAACGTAACCCACGTTGTCCGCTAACGTAACCCACGTTGTCGCCTAAACCTGCTCTGTAATTGTTATACGACTCGTTCAATTAGTGTAGTGTTGCCCACCCGCAACCCTCGCAATATAGTTCGCTACTCGCACTGCCCGCTCCCCTGTGTATCGCTTCATGTTAAACACCTTGCAAGTCTTGCTGACTTTCCACATGCTCCTGCTGTACACTGTAATGTGGATGGCAGCAGGACGTACATGCCGCCCCCCGCCCCACCCCTCCCCACGTCCCCACCTTGCCCCCTGCCTTCGCAAGCTGGTTGGTGAGAAGTTTGCATGTTCAATGCCCTTCGCATGCGACGTACTCAGGCTACGTTGTGGTGCGGCCTGTGTCAACTGTCCGCTGATGTCGTACGCATAAACCACAATCTGTACTGCACATTCGTCCTTATGTACTGAATGATACATCGTGGCACATGTGTGACCGTACAACGACTGCGCCCAAAAACGGCGGACCATACAGTGCAAATATTGTGCACGCAGCTACGTGTCGTCTCCCTATGAGAGCTGGATTGCAGTGTGGTACGCCATAGAGACGTGTGGGAGGAACGGACGCCGTGGATGGCGATCAGCATGAGCTGTCTGTTGATGTATTCGGGCCTAGTCGTCTCTCCTCAAACACCGTGATAGCATGGTGCACCGCGTTCCATATCTGCGACATGCTACAGAGGCCGGTTGACAGTCGTTCGAGCAATGGACATCGCATACGTACGGGGGCCACCTTCCACGTATTGTCTAGGCGTGCACATTTTGTTGCGTGTATGTGGGCAGACGTAGTGTGGCGTGACACCTGACACAGGCATGCAATAATCGTTGAAGTTGCTAATGGCGATGGACGCCTACGTTTTCTGGTGAAGTTACGCAAATGAAGAAATGGTAACCCGTTGTGGTGCGGTTGTTCTCGCTAGGGGTGAATCGGTGATGGCGACGATAGGTTGAGGTACTAACCGGTTGTTCCAGCGATACCCACCATGCCAATGAAACTGAACGGCATCTGGGTGTGAAGCGATACGCGGCGGTGGCTGGGTGGGACCGTCCCCGGCCGGTGAGGGGGCGCCTCCCGGCGTGCTGGCCGCGCGGTGCGTGGGCGCACGCGCTACAGCCGGCTGGTGGGGGCGGCCAGTGGCAGGCGCGCCGGCCGACGGACGCGGCAGGCGTCGCAGCTGCGCGCCGGCGCACCCTGCGCGCGGCGCCGTGCGGCCAAAGTAGGTCCTCGCGGGCCCGGTGCGAAGCGCGGTGGACATCTTCAGTGTGCTGGTCCGATTGAGGACTGTGTGCGTTGAGGATGCGCCGCCGCCCGGCGCTCGGCGCCGCGACGCCGTCTGCTGCTCGGTCGCCCCAGCGGTTCTCGCTGGTGGTTTGTATCGCAGCTGTGCGGATGTGTTGGCGCGTGCGCTGTGCTGGGAGAGTTCGCTTCGGCACCCAAGTGGGGCTTTTGTCCTTCTGTGGCGCTGGCGTTGGAGCTGCCGGTCACCGTAGGTGGCGCGTGTTGTCTCCCGCCGGCAATGCCACGACAGCACGCTCCCGGGCCTCTGTCGGCAGCGGCAAGCTCAGTTGGGAGCACGGGTGGTCGCACCGAAAGCGTCTACTCGCCTAACTCCGGGCGATTGCGCCTCTCTCGAACCCGACCAAGTACTTGGGACGGCGCTGCGCGCCGCCGGGACCTGAGAGGGTTTCGAGGTGTATTGTGCAGGGGAGCTCAGCCTCCTCCTGTTTGCAGAATGATTGAGCGAACGCTTGCGTGTTCGCGCGGGCCCCCGGGACACACTCCCGGGCGGCCGGCTGCTCAGCTCTAGTTGACGCAGCTCCCTGGTTGATCCTGCCAGTAGTCATATGCTTGTCTCAAAGATTAAGCCATGCATGTCTCAGTACAAGCCGCATTAAGGTGAAACCGCGAATGGCTCATTAAATCAGTTATGGTTCCTTAGATCGTACCCACGTTACTTGGATAACTGTGGTAATTCTAGAGCTAATACATGCAAACAGAGTCCCGACCAGAGATGGAAGGGACGCTTTTATTAGATCAAAACCAATCGGTCGGCTCGTCCGGTCCGTTTGCCTTGGTGACTCTGAATAACTTTGGGCTGATCGCACGGTCCTCGTACCGGCGACGCATCTTTCAAATGTCTGCCTTATCAACTGTCGATGGTAGGTTCTGCGCCTACCATGGTTGTAACGGGTAACGGGGAATCAGGGTTCGATTCCGGAGAGGGAGCCTGAGAAACGGCTACCACATCCAAGGAAGGCAGCAGGCGCGCAAATTACCCACTCCCGGCACGGGGAGGTAGTGACGAAAAATAACGATACGGGACTCATCCGAGGCCCCGTAATCGGAATGAGTACACTTTAAATCCTTTAACGAGTATCTATTGGAGGGCAAGTCTGGTGCCAGCAGCCGCGGTAATTCCAGCTCCAATAGCGTATATTAAAGTTGTTGCGGTTAAAAAGCTCGTAGTTGGATTTGTGTCCCACGCTGTTGGTTCACCGCCCGTCGGTGTTTAACTGGCATGTATCGTGGGACGTCCTGCCGGTGGGGCGAGCCGAAGGCGTGCGACCGCCCCGTGCGTGCTCGTGCGTCCCGAGGCGGACCCCGTTGAAATCCTACCAGGGTGCTCTTTATTGAGTGTCTCGGTGGGCCGGCACGTTTACTTTGAACAAATTAGAGTGCTTAAAGCAGGCAAGCCCGCCTGAATACTGTGTGCATGGAATAATGGAATAGGACCTCGGTTCTATTTTGTTGGTTTTCGGAACCCGAGGTAATGATTAATAGGGACAGGCGGGGGCATTCGTATTGCGACGTTAGAGGTGAAATTCTTGGATCGTCGCAAGACGAACAGAAGCGAAAGCATTTGCCAAGTATGTTTTCATTAATCAAGAACGAAAGTTAGAGGTTCGAAGGCGATCAGATACCGCCCTAGTTCTAACCATAAACGATGCCAGCCAGCGATCCGCCGCAGTTCCTCCGATGACTCGGCGGGCAGCCTCCGGGAAACCAAAGCTTTTGGGTTCCGGGGGAAGTATGGTTGCAAAGCTGAAACTTAAAGGAATTGACGGAAGGGCACCACCAGGAGTGGAGCCTGCGGCTTAATTTGACTCAACACGGGAAACCTCACCAGGCCCGGACACCGGAAGGATTGACAGATTGATAGCTCTTTCTTGATTCGGTGGGTGGTGGTGCATGGCCGTTCTTAGTTGGTGGAGCGATTTGTCTGGTTAATTCCGATAACGAACGAGACTCTAGCCTGCTAACTAGTCGCGTGACATCCTTCGTGCTGTCAGCGATTACTTTTCTTCTTAGAGGGACAGGCGGCTTCTAGCCGCACGAGATTGAGCAATAACAGGTCTGTGATGCCCTTAGATGTTCTGGGCCGCACGCGCGCTACACTGAAGGAATCAGCGTGTCTTCCTAGGCCGAAAGGTCGGGGTAACCCGCTGAACCTCCTTCGTGCTAGGGATTGGGGCTTGCAATTGTTCCCCATGAACGAGGAATTCCCAGTAAGCGCGAGTCATAAGCTCGCGTTGATTACGTCCCTGCCCTTTGTACACACCGCCCGTCGCTACTACCGATTGAATGATTTAGTGAGGTCTTCGGACTGGTACGCGGCATTGACTCTGTCGTTGCCGATGCTACCGGAAAGATGACCAAACTTGATCATTTAGAGGAAGTAAAAGTCGTAACAAGGTTTCCGTAGGTGAACCTGCGGAAGGATCATTACCGACTAGACTGCATGTCTTTCGATGTGCGTGTCGTGTCGCGCAACACGCTACCTGTACGGCTCGCCGTAGCCGTGCGCCGCGTGCGGAACCACGCGTGCCTCTCAAAACTAGCGGCAATGTTGTGTGGTACGAGCGCTGAAGCGCTGGAGCGGCTGGCCTGCGGCACCTGGCGCCTGGCGCCGGTTTTGAATGACTTTCGCCCGAGTGCCTGTCCGCTCCGGTGTGGAGCCGTACGACGCCCGTCGGCCGTGAGGCCGTTGGACACAGAACGCTGGAACAGGGGCCGCCACACGCCTCACTCCCGCCTATGCGACCGTCTCGAAAGAGACGGCGGAAACTTGAGAAAAGATCACCCAGGACGGTGGATCACTCGGCTCGTGGGTCGATGAAGAACGCAGCAAATTGCGCGTCGACATGTGAACTGCAGGACACATGAACATCGACGTTTCGAACGCACATTGCGGTCCATGGATTCCGTTCCCGGGCCACGTCTGGCTGAGGGTCGGCTACGTATACTGAAGCGCGCGGCGTTTGCCCCGCTTCGCAGACCTGGGAGTGTCGCGGCCGCCTGTGGGGCCGGCCGCGTCTCCTCAAACGTGCGATGCGCGCCCGTCGCCTGGCGGTTCGCATACCGGTACTTTCTCGGTAGCGTGCACAGCCGGCTGGCGGTGTGGCGTGCGACACCTCGTACAACGACCTCAGAGCAGGCGAGACTACCCGCTGAATTTAAGCATATTACTAAGCGGAGGAAAAGAAACTAACAAGGATTCCCCCAGTAGCGGCGAGCGAACAGGGAAGAGTCCAGCACCGAACCCCGCAGGCTGCCGCCTGTCGTGGCATGTGGTGTTTGGGAGGGTCCACTACCCCGACGCCTCGCGCCGAGCCCAAGTCCAACTTGAATGAGGCCACGGCCCGTAGAGGGTGCCAGGCCCGTAGCGGCCGGTGCGAGCGTCGGCGGGACCTCTCCTTCGAGTCGGGTTGCTTGAGAGTGCAGCTCCAAGTGGGTGGTAAACTCCATCTGAGACTAAATATGACCACGAGACCGATAGCGAACAAGTACCGTGAGGGAAAGTTGAAAAGAACTTTGAAGAGAGAGTTCAAAAGTACGTGAAACCATTCTGGGGTAAACGTGAGAAGTCCGAAAGGTCGAACGGGTGAGATTCACGCCCATCCGGCCACTGGCCTCCGCCCTCGGCAGATGGGGCCGGCCGCCCGCGCGGAGCAATCCGCGGCGGGGTCGTGTCCGGTTGCCTTTCCACTCGCCGCGGGGTGGGGCCGTTCCGGTGTGCGGTGGGCCGCACTTCTCCCCTAGTAGGACGTCGCGACCCGCTGGGTGCCGGCCTACGGCCCGGGTGCGCAGCCTGTCCTTCCGCGGGCCTCGGTTCGCGTCTGTTGGGCAGAGCCCCGGTGTCCTGGCTGGCTGCCCGGCGGTATATCTGGAGGAGTCGATTCGCCCCTTTGGGCGCTCGGGCTCCCGGCAAGCGCGCGCGGTTCTTCCCGGATGACGGACCTACCTGGCCCGGCCCCGGACCCGCGCCGCTGTTGGCTCGGGATGCTCTCGGGCGGAATAATCGCTCCCGTCAGCGGCGCTTCAGCTTTGGACAATTTCACGACCCGTCTTGAAACACGGACCAAGGAGTCTAACATGTGCGCGAGTCATTGGGCTGTACGAAACCTAAAGGCGTAATGAAAGTGAAGGTCTCGCCTTGCGCGGGCCGAGGGAGGATGGGGCTTCCCCGCCCTTCACGGGGCGGCGGCCTCCGCACTCCCGGGGCGTCTCGTCCTCATTGCGAGGTGAGGCGCACCTAGAGCGTACACGTTGGGACCCGAAAGATGGTGAACTATGCCTGGCCAGGACGAAGTCAGGGGAAACCCTGATGGAGGTCCGTAGCGATTCTGACGTGCAAATCGATCGTCGGAGCTGGGTATAGGGGCGAAAGACTAATCGAACCATCTAGTAGCTGGTTCCCTCCGAAGTTTCCCTCAGGATAGCTGGTGCTCGTACGAGTCTCATCCGGTAAAGCGAATGATTAGAGGCCTTGGGGCCGAAACGACCTCAACCTATTCTCAAACTTTAAATGGGTGAGATCTCCGGCTTGCTTGATATGCTGAAGCCGCGAGCAAACGACTCGGATCGGAGTGCCAAGTGGGCCACTTTTGGTAAGCAGAACTGGCGCTGTGGGATGAACCAAACGCCGAGTTAAGGCGCCCGAATCGACGCTCATGGGAAACCATGAAAGGCGTTGGTTGCTTAAGACAGCAGGACGGTGGCCATGGAAGTCGGAATCCGCTAAGGAGTGTGTAACAACTCACCTGCCGAAGCAACTAGCCCTGA
Organism: Schistocerca piceifrons; assembly: GCF_021461385.2. Taxonomy (NCBI): domain Eukaryota; kingdom Metazoa; phylum Arthropoda; class Insecta; order Orthoptera; family Acrididae; genus Schistocerca; species Schistocerca piceifrons. Next base: position 153,869 of record NW_025729228.1, read on the forward strand.
AAATGGATGGCGCTGAAGCGTCGTGCCTATACTCGGCCGTCAGTCTGGCAGTCATGGCCGGTCCTTGCGGCCGGCCGCGAAGCCCTGACGAGTAGGAGGGTCGCGGCGGTGGGCGCAGAAGGGTCTGGGCGTGAGCCTGCCTGGAGCCGCCGTCGGTGCAGATCTTGGTGGTAGTAGCAAATACTCCAGCGAGGCCCTGGAGGGCTGACGCGGAGAAGGGTTTCGTGTGAACAGCCGTTGCACACGAGTCAGTCGATCCTAAGCCCTAGGAGAAATCCGATGTTGATGGGGGCCGTCATAGCATGATGCGCTTTGTGCTGGCCCCCGTTGGGCGAAAGGGAATCCGGTTCCTATTCCGGAACCCGGCAGCGGAACCGATACAAGTCGGGCCCCTCTTTTAGAGATGCTCGTCGGGGTAACCCAAAAGGACCCGGAGACGCCGTCGGGAGATCGGGGAAGAGTTTTCTTTTCTGCATGAGCGTTCGAGTTCCCTGGAATCCTCTAGCAGGGAGATAGGGTTTGGAACGCGAAGAGCACCGCAGTTGCGGCGGTGTCCCGATCTTCCCCTCGGACCTTGAAAATCCGGGAGAGGGCCACGTGGAGGTGTCGCGCCGGTTCGTACCCATATCCGCAGCAGGTCTCCAAGGTGAAGAGCCTCTAGTCGATAGAATAATGTAGGTAAGGGAAGTCGGCAAATTGGATCCGTAACTTCGGGATAAGGATTGGCTCTGAGGATCGGGGCGTGTCGGGCTTGGTCGGGAAGTGGGTCAGCGCTAACGTGCCGGGCCTGGGCGAGGTGAGTGCCGTAGGGGTGCCGGTAAGTGCGGGCGTTTAGCGCGGGCGTGGTCTGCTCTCGCCGTTGGTCGGCCTCGTGCTGGCCGGCGGTGCAGGATGCGCGCGCCTGCGCGGCGTTCGCGCCCCGGTGCTTCAACCTGCGTGCAGGATCCGAGCTCGGTCCCGTGCCTTGGCCTCCCACGGATCTTCCTTGCTGCGAGGCCGCGTCCGCCTTAGCGTGCTCCTCCGGGGGCGCGCGGGTGCGCGGATTCTCTTCGGCCGCCATTCAACGATCAACTCAGAACTGGCACGGACTGGGGGAATCCGACTGTCTAATTAAAACAAAGCATTGCGATGGCCCTAGCGGGTGTTGACGCAATGTGATTTCTGCCCAGTGCTCTGAATGTCAACGTGAAGAAATTCAAGCAAGCGCGGGTAAACGGCGGGAGTAACTATGACTCTCTTAAGGTAGCCAAATGCCTCGTCATCTAATTAGTGACGCGCATGAATGGATTAACGAGATTCCCGCTGTCCCGGGGAAAGCGGTCTGCGTGGCGCCACCCGGGGGAGGTGTGTTGCCTCCCGATAACTGGGTTAAAACCGCCAGGAGACCCTCTGATTCCCTGAAAGTATTGTCTTCAGCAGGGCTCAGAGGAACCTGAGTGGGGCGGGGACCGTAATGTCCTATCCCGTGGCCTTGACGTGGCCCTGGGGCTCAGTACCCCCACAAGATGGGGTGAAGCTAACACGGGAAGGGCCGTCCATGCATGACGTTAAAAGGCTAGCCCTTAACTGGGTGCAACCCACACTGGTCCGCACTGGCCCACCGTGAATTATCAAAAGCGGTGGGTGAGACATGGTCGGTCATGATCCCCCAGTACGTGTGGAGACCCTCCGGGGAACGTAACTCGGGTTTGAGTGCCGCACCGTCTCGTTGATGTAAAACTCCACATATAAGACCCGGACTGACTCCTTTAACACCTTCCGGGCTGCGTCGATAGGTGTGGGTTGTCGTGTGTCAAGGTAGGACGTAAAACTCCCGTCCTGGCAGGACGTTAAATGCCCCCAACCCAAGCGAAAGCAAAGGGTGCATGGCGCAGGGGAAGCTGCGTTACGGGAGACACAACACCTGTCTCCCCTGAGTTGAGCGCGGTGGTTGGGCGAGGGTATGAGGGTAAGTCTCACGACGATCCCGGAACCCTGCGGTCCTCCCGCCGCAGTTCCTCACGTCTTGGACGACGTTAAAAGTCCCCGGAGCGCCTACCGTGCATCTGCGCCCGGTTTCCGTCAGCCGTGCCTGCCTGGGAGGGATCGCGACCCGAGCCGCCGAGGGCCTTTCGCCGTGCCTTGAGGCACGTTCCGTCAAACCGTGAGGTGGTGACATCGAGCGGCTAGGTTAGATGGGCGCGATCTTCTGAAAGTCTGGGGGACCGGCCCGGCACCTGAGTAGGACCGGGTCCTAGGCCATTAGGTGGGAACCTGGCCTAGTAAGAGGTGAAGCGCGGGAGGTGAATCCGCCTTCCCGGAGTGCGGGGGGCACTCGGCGGGGAAGGGACGGGAGAAATCTCGGGAGACACGGCTGGCGAGGAGGACAAGGACGTTGGGAACGGCGCCCTTAACCTATGCAGCTAGATAAAATGCCCTTGGTCCCGGGGCAGGACTGGTGGACAAGCTGCTTTGCCCCCCCTCATGCCCGTGGAACCGGTCGGGGGTTATCAGACGGGTCTTCTTTTTCTCACTCTCTTAAAAATCATGGCTGACGACAAAGAGAGTGATGCTGGCGCTTCGGAGCATGATGCTCCTATTTTCGAGGATGACGTGGGCGATGATATGTCGGTCGTTGACCGACATTCACACTTCCTTCGACTATTCGATCGAAGTGTAAAACACGGCAAAATAAATGCCGAGCAAGTAAGAGTGCTCAAGGAGACTATTGCGCAATGGGCGTTAGCCCACGCGCGACTAGAAGGCAAGTACTCTGAAGTACAAGCCGAAAACGAGAGACTAAGAAAAGAACTACAAAAGCCTGTTAAGACATATGCAGCAGCTGCTGCAACTTCTACAGTGAGACAAAAAGTGCAGGAGGTAATAAAGCAGAACGTTGAGAAAGTTGTCCCGACCTTGTTTGTTAAACCAAAAAAGGGAGAGGATATAAAGAAAGCAAAAGAAAACTTTGAAAAAAGTATAAACCCAAAGAAAGATAAAATAAGAATAAATGCAGTAAGAACAACAAAAAATTTATTAATTGTAGAAGTAGCCTCCCCAGAAGATTCAGACAAACTAATAAATAATCCACAGTTAAAACAGCACTTCACTTGTGAGAAACCGCGAAAAAGGCGTCCACTAATGATGTTATATGATATACCGACATACATGACACAGGATGATATCATGGATTGCATTTACACACAAAATTTCGAAGAACAGATGAAACGAGAGGAATTCTTAGAAAAGTTTAAAAGGAATTCTTAGAAAAGTTTAAACTGAGATTTAAGACTGGTCCTCGTGATCGTACAACTGTACATCACGTTGCGGAAATAGCACCAGAGATGAGGAAAATTATAATTAAGACCAATAGACTGTACGTTGGGTACAGTGCAGTTTCCATAAAAGACTACACAGCGGTACCTAGATGTACCAAATGTCAAGATTACGGCCATGTGGCCAAGTACTGTGAAATTAAAAATTCAGTCTGTGCACATTGTGGCCATGACGGCCATGACAAGAAAAACTGTTCAAGACAGGCCTCCCCCCCGGTCTGCATACCTTGCATGTACAGAAAGAGAACATGTCGCACACCTGGAAAGGAATGTGCGACATACAAACTACTATTGCAACGACAGATACAACGCACCGATTATGGAGAACCATAAGAAGGGTGCGAAAAAGAACCATAAATCTCCTAGCAAGAAAGCAAGGGACGCGGAGCGTTGGTGGAGGTTAATTTCCAACAGGTCAGAATCGGCCCGGGATGGGCCCCCTGTGCCACCTGTGGCATTGGGGGCTACTGGAGGTGCGAGCAGCGCGGGGCCAGCGACAGCTGAATCCTTGCCGGTCGAGGAAGAAGAGAGGACGGCGCCCTCGGCGAGTACAGAAGCAGACCAAACACGTAGTGTAGATATTTTGATAGATAATTTGGTGTCAGGTGGTGGTCCTTTGCAGATGCTAACCCTATCCCAGTCTGTAGATACACCTTGTAACAAAGTAGATAAACAAACATATAATGCATGTCCTCCCAGAGATGTATACAATATGTGTGAAGACGCAATAAAGTTATCACGACTAGAGGAGCCGTCTACTTTGATGGTTGCTCTGAGACAGCTTGTACGTGCTGGGCACCCAAACGGGAAGAAAATAACATTTCCAACTCTGGAGGACGTTGATTGCATACAGCTGGCATCTTTAAATCTGCCATGTGATCACAAAGAGTTACTGATTCTAGTTCACAGGGTCTTTCAAAGACGGGGCAGGGTTTTTGACATAGAAAAGCTTTATAGAGAGATGGTAATGATGTACGGGAGAATTGGTTTTGATCCCTACAAGAAGTGGCCTGAAGATCACTATTATACTAGACATCCGTAATGGCATCCGTCAAGGTTTATCAATTAAATGCTATGAGAAGTAATACCGTCACACAGGAACTTAGAAAAATGACTGAAGAAAACGAGGTAGATATAATACTAATACAGGAGCCTTACTCCGCCTCTGGCAAGGTCACTGGCTTTCCTGTGACGGCTCAGGTTATCTCAACAGGGGCAAATCCCATGTCTACCATAATAATTTTGAACAAATTAATTAAAACAACTGTTATAACACAATTTTGTACTTCTCATATCTCAGTAGTTCAAGTTAATCTAATGAACACGACCTGGTATTTAGTAAATGTTTATTGCCAATTTAGAGATAACATTGAACCCTATTTGCAACATCTCTCTCGTGTCCTGAGAGCGCTACAAGGAAATCTAGTAATAATAACTATGGACAGCAATGCCAAATCCTCGTTGTGGCATAGTCCTGTACAAGATGCTCGAGGTAGTGCACTCGAGGACCTGATAATGGAGCACCACCTCCAGGTGGAGAACCTACCTGGAAATCCACCCACATACAGAAGTAGAGCGGGTGCAGAATCACATATTGATGTAACATTATCCACGGAAAATGTAAGAGATAAGATCAGAAACTGGCATGTACACGATGGACACACAACAAGTGATCATAACTTGATAGAATTTGTAATTTCACTAGGAGTAGTACATGTTTCTGACGAATGGATAATGCAATTAGACTATGGGAAAGCCAATTGGGACCTGCTCGAGGCGGAGTTCCGTCCTCCAGAGTTGGTAAATAATGCTTTTGTCCTCGATGAAGCAGTTGAAGTTCTTGTAACCTCTATAAAGACGGCTGTTGCTGCCTCTGTGCCATTAAAGAAGAGGTATATCCGCAGAGCGACAGCTCCGTGGACTCCTGAGCTTACCAGGCTTCGGCAGGGTATGAGGAGAGCTCGTCGTCTCTATCAACGGGCCTTTACCCAGGACGCAAGACAGTATCACTTGGCAATTTACAGGAGGCAAAAAAGAAATTTTCAGGAATCCTTGATAAAGCACAGACAGAAAAGTTGGGAGGACTTTGTCCACTCGCATCTTGTTTTGGACCCCTGGGGGGTTCCATACAAGATTGTGAGGGAGAAGATCCACTCACCAATGCTCCTGTCAACAGTGAGGATAGCGGACACAGATATAATGACGACAAACTGGCAACAGACTGCTGAGGAATTACTCAGAGTTCTCTTGCCAGATGACGATCGAGGAAACGACACTGAAAGGCAAGCCATGCTGAGACAGGCAGCTGAGGAGCCATACTATAATGAATTAAATGTCTACCCCTTCTCACAGGAGGAGGTAGTAAATGCAGTAAATTCCTTCGCCAGGCGGAAGGCTCCAGGACCAGACGCAATTCCTGCGGAGGTCCTGCAGCATCTGGTACGTAAGTTGGCTCCATGTCTCACAGTTATTTTCAACCACTGCTTAGAAACTCAACGCTTCCCAACGAAATGGAAAACTGCGGAGGTCGTCATTATTAAGAAAGATCCGAATAAAGATCCTACAGTCCCTAAGTCGTATAGACCGATCTGCCTGCTGGATGTCCTGGGAAAGACTCTGGAGAAGCTACTCGTGCATAGACTGTCAAGCCACAGAATACTGCGCGGCATGAGCGAGTTGCAGTACGGCTTTAGGAAGGGTAAATCGACATCAGATGCCATTAACAAAGTAGCCGACACGGCTCGCTCCTCCACCAGTCGGTATGTATTAGGAATCACGGTGGATATATCTGGTGCCTTCGATAGCCTGTGGTGGCCGG
>NW_025729228.1:165000-170000 GCF_021461385.2 Schistocerca piceifrons
ATGGAACATTTTGGACTGGAACCATATTACCCGTACACACGGCGCTGATTAGTAATCAATGCAGAGCCATCAAACTACAGAAAATATATACAACTGTCCGTATACATGCTGAAAGAGTCTGCCCACAATGGGAACCACACGTCAGCCAGACACTCTGATCACGCACCACTCTCTGCTTCTAACAGGCGCACATACAATACGTAAGCACCAGCATGGAACAACATCCAGTGCATCCTCTCCGCCACATTACACAATCCACACTATCACAACCAGACCAGGAGGTCCATGCGGAAAATAGAATATCCCACCCTTTCGACATCCACCATTGCGCAGATAAGGCACCAACACCCACACATGTCCTATACAACGGTGCACCCAACATCACAATAGTACCTCCTGTCACAGCGCACAAACAATGACATGAGTCAAAGACACAGGTCTGACACAAGCATAGAATTGGAGCGCCGCCTCTAATAAGCCAAAGGTGCATCCTGACGTGACAAATCTCATCATGTCACAAGCATTCACTTACTATAATCACTATCAACGAACCTGCCGCCCCCGCCCCCGCCCCCCCCCCCCCTACACCTTTCCTTACAACAACGTGTAACCTAACCTAACCTATGTTGTACCTTAACCTAACCTATGTTGTGCCTTAACCTAACCTATGTTGTGCCTTAACCTAACCTATGTTGTGCCTTAACCTAACCTATGTTGTGCCTTAACCTAACCTATGTTGTGCCTTAACCTAACCTATGTTGTGCCTTAACCTAACCTATGTTGTGCCTTAACCTAACCTATGTTGTGCCTTAACCTAACCTATGTTGTGTCTTAACCTAACCCATGTTGTACCCTAACCTAACCCATGTTGTCCCCTAACCTAACCCATGTTGTCCCCTAACCTAACCCATGTTGTCCCCTAACCTAACCCATGTTGTCCCCTAACCTAACCCATGTTGTCCCCTAACCTAACCCATGTTGTCCCCTAACCTAACCCATGTTGTCCCCTAACCTAACCCATGTTGTCCCCTAACCTAACCCATGTTGTCCCCTAACCTAACCCATGTTGTCCCCTAACCTAACCCATGTTGTCCCCTAACCTAACCCATGTTGTCCCCTAACCTAACCCATGTTGTCCCCTAACCTAACCCATGTTGTCCCCTAACCTAACCCATGTTGTCCCCTAACCTAACCCATGTTGTCCCCTAACCTAACCCATGTTGTCCCCTAACCTAACCCATGTTGTCCCCTAACCTAACCCATGTTGTCCCCTAACCTAACCCATGTTGTCCCCTAACCTAACCCATGTTGTCCCCTAACCTAACCCATGTTGTCCCCTAACCTAACCCATGTTGTCCCCTAACCTAACCCATGTTGTCCCCTAACCTAACCCACGTTGTCCCCTAACCTAACCCACGTTGTCCCCTAACCTAACCCACGTTGTCCCCTAACCTAACCCACGTTGTCCCCTAACCTAACCCACGTTGTGCCTTAACGTAACCCACGTTGTGCCTTAACGTAACCCACGTTGTGCCTTAACGTAACCCACGTTGTGCCTTAACGTAACCCACGTTGTGCCTTAACGTAACCCACGTTGTGCCTTAACGTAACCCACGTTGTGCCTTAACGTAACCCACGTTGTGCCTTAACGTAACCCACGTTGTGCCTTAACGTAACCCACGTTGTGCCTTAACCTAACCCACGTTGTCCGCTAACGTAACCCACGTTGTCCGCTAACGTAACCCACGTTGTCCGCTAACGTAACCCACGTTGTCCGCTAACGTAACCCACGTTGTCGCCTAAACCTGCTCTGTAATTGTTATACGACTCGTTCAATTAGTGTAGTGTTGCCCACCCGCAACCCTCGCAATATAGTTCGCTACTCGCACTGCCCGCTCCCCTGTGTATCGCTTCATGTTAAACACCTTGCAAGTCTTGCTGACTTTCCACATGCTCCTGCTGTACACTGTAATGTGGATGGCAGCAGGACGTACATGCCGCCCCCCGCCCCACCCCTCCCCACGTCCCCACCTTGCCCCCTGCCTTCGCAAGCTGGTTGGTGAGAAGTTTGCATGTTCAATGCCCTTCGCATGCGACGTACTCAGGCTACGTTGTGGTGCGGCCTGTGTCAACTGTCCGCTGATGTCGTACGCATAAACCACAATCTGTACTGCACATTCGTCCTTATGTACTGAATGATACATCGTGGCACATGTGTGACCGTACAACGACTGCGCCCAAAAACGGCGGACCATACAGTGCAAATATTGTGCACGCAGCTACGTGTCGTCTCCCTATGAGAGCTGGATTGCAGTGTGGTACGCCATAGAGACGTGTGGGAGGAACGGACGCCGTGGATGGCGATCAGCATGAGCTGTCTGTTGATGTATTCGGGCCTAGTCGTCTCTCCTCAAACACCGTGATAGCATGGTGCACCGCGTTCCATATCTGCGACATGCTACAGAGGCCGGTTGACAGTCGTTCGAGCAATGGACATCGCATACGTACGGGGGCCACCTTCCACGTATTGTCTAGGCGTGCACATTTTGTTGCGTGTATGTGGGCAGACGTAGTGTGGCGTGACACCTGACACAGGCATGCAATAATCGTTGAAGTTGCTAATGGCGATGGACGCCTACGTTTTCTGGTGAAGTTACGCAAATGAAGAAATGGTAACCCGTTGTGGTGCGGTTGTTCTCGCTAGGGGTGAATCGGTGATGGCGACGATAGGTTGAGGTACTAACCGGTTGTTCCAGCGATACCCACCATGCCGATGAAACTGAACGGCATCTGGGTGTGAAGCGATACGCGGCGGTGGCTGGGTGGGACCGTCCCCGGCCGGTGAGGGGGCGCCTCCCGGCGTGCTGGCCGCGCGGTGCGTGGGCGCACGCGCTACAGCCGGCTGGTGGGGGCGGCCAGTGGCAGGCGCGCCGGCCGACGGACGCGGCAGGCGTCGCAGCTGCGCGCCGGCGCACCCTGCGCGCGGCGCCGTGCGGCCAAAGTAGGTCCTCGCGGGCCCGGTGCGAAGCGCGGTGGACATCTTCAGTGTGCTGGTCCGATTGAGGACTGTGTGCGTTGAGGATGCGCCGCCGCCCGGCGCTCGGCGCCGCGACGCCGTCTGCTGCTCGGTCGCCCCAGCGGTTCTCGCTGGTGGTTTGTATCGCAGCTGTGCGGATGTGTTGGCGCGTGCGCTGTGCTGGGAGAGTTCGCTTCGGCACCCAAGTGGGGCTTTTGTCCTTCTGTGGCGCTGGCGTTGGAGCTGCCGGTCACCGTAGGTGGCGCGTGTTGTCTCCCGCCGGCAATGCCACGACAGCACGCTCCCGGGCCTCTGTCGGCAGCGGCAAGCTCAGTTGGGAGCACGGGTGGTCGCACCGAAAGCGTCTACTCGCCTAACTCCGGGCGATTGCGCCTCTCTCGAACCCGACCAAGTACTTGGGACGGCGCTGCGCGCCGCCGGGACCTGAGAGGGTTTCGAGGTGTATTGTGCAGGGGAGCTCAGCCTCCTCCTGTTTGCAGAATGATTGAGCGAACGCTTGCGTGTTCGCGCGGGCCCCCGGGACACACTCCCGGGCGGCCGGCTGCTCAGCTCTAGTTGACGCAGCTCCCTGGTTGATCCTGCCAGTAGTCATATGCTTGTCTCAAAGATTAAGCCATGCATGTCTCAGTACAAGCCGCATTAAGGTGAAACCGCGAATGGCTCATTAAATCAGTTATGGTTCCTTAGATCGTACCCACGTTACTTGGATAACTGTGGTAATTCTAGAGCTAATACATGCAAACAGAGTCCCGACCAGAGATGGAAGGGACGCTTATATTAGATCAAAACCAATCGGTCGGCTCGTCCGGTCCGTTTGCCTTGGTGACTCTGAATAACTTTGGGCTGATCGCACGGTCCTCGTACCGGCGACGCATCTTTCAAATGTCTGCCTTATCAACTGTCGATGGTAGGTTCTGCGCCTACCATGGTTGTAACGGGTAACGGGGAATCAGGGTTCGATTCCGGAGAGGGAGCCTGAGAAACGGCTACCACATCCAAGGAAGGCAGCAGGCGCGCAAATTACCCACTCCCGGCACGGGGAGGTAGTGACGAAAAATAACGATACGGGACTCATCCGAGGCCCCGTAATCGGAATGAGTACACTTTAAATCCTTTAACGAGTATCTATTGGAGGGCAAGTCTGGTGCCAGCAGCCGCGGTAATTCCAGCTCCAATAGCGTATATTAAAGTTGTTGCGGTTAAAAAGCTCGTAGTTGGATTTGTGTCCCACGCTGTTGGTTCACCGCCCGTCGGTGTTTAACTGGCATGTATCGTGGGACGTCCTGCCGGTGGGGCGAGCCGAAGGCGTGCGACCGCCCCGTGCGTGCTCGTGCGTCCCGAGGCGGACCCCGTTGAAATCCTACCAGGGTGCTCTTTATTGAGTGTCTCGGTGGGCCGGCACGTTTACTTTGAACAAATTAGAGTGCTTAAAGCAGGCAAGCCCGCCTGAATACTGTGTGCATGGAATAATGGAATAGGACCTCGGTTCTATTTTGTTGGTTTTCGGAACCCGAGGTAATGATTAATAGGGACAGGCGGGGGCATTCGTATTGCGACGTTAGAGGTGAAATTCTTGGATCGTCGCAAGACGAACAGAAGCGAAAGCATTTGCCAAGTATGTTTTCATTAATCAAGAACGAAAGTTAGAGGTTCGAAGGCGATCAGATACCGCCCTAGTTCTAACCATAAACGATGCCAGCCAGCGATCCGCCGCAGTTCCTCCGATGACTCGGCGGGCAGCCTCCGGGAAACCAAAGCTTTTGGGTTCCGGGGGAAGTATGGTTGCAAAGCTGAAACTTAAAGGAATTGACGGAAGGGCACCACCAGGAGTGGAGCCTGCGGCTTAATTTGACTCAACACGGGAAACCTCACCAGGCCCGGACACCGGAAGGATTGACAGATTGATAGCTCTTTCTTGATTCGGTGGGTGGTGGTGCATGGCCGTTCTTAGTTGGTGGAGCGA
>NW_025729228.1:172500-175000 GCF_021461385.2 Schistocerca piceifrons
GATAGCTGGTGCTCGTACGAGTCTCATCCGGTAAAGCGAATGATTAGAGGCCTTGGGGCCGAAACGACCTCAACCTATTCTCAAACTTTAAATGGGTGAGATCTCCGGCTTGCTTGATATGCTGAAGCCGCGAGCAAACGACTCGGATCGGAGTGCCAAGTGGGCCACTTTTGGTAAGCAGAACTGGCGCTGTGGGATGAACCAAACGCCGAGTTAAGGCGCCCGAATCGACGCTCATGGGAAACCATGAAAGGCGTTGGTTGCTTAAGACAGCAGGACGGTGGCCATGGAAGTCGGAATCCGCTAAGGAGTGTGTAACAACTCACCTGCCGAAGCAACTAGCCCTGAAAATGGATGGCGCTGAAGCGTCGTGCCTATACTCGGCCGTCAGTCTGGCAGTCATGGCCGGTCCTTGCGGCCGGCCGCGAAGCCCTGACGAGTAGGAGGGTCGCGGCGGTGGGCGCAGAAGGGTCTGGGCGTGAGCCTGCCTGGAGCCGCCGTCGGTGCAGATCTTGGTGGTAGTAGCAAATACTCCAGCGAGGCCCTGGAGGGCTGACGCGGAGAAGGGTTTCGTGTGAACAGCCGTTGCACACGAGTCAGTCGATCCTAAGCCCTAGGAGAAATCCGATGTTGATGGGGGCCGTCATAGCATGATGCGCTTTGTGCTGGCCCCCGTTGGGCGAAAGGGAATCCGGTTCCTATTCCGGAACCCGGCAGCGGAACCGATACAAGTCGGGCCCCTCTTTTAGAGATGCTCGTCGGGGTAACCCAAAAGGACCCGGAGACGCCGTCGGGAGATCGGGGAAGAGTTTTCTTTTCTGCATGAGCGTTCGAGTTCCCTGGAATCCTCTAGCAGGGAGATAGGGTTTGGAACGCGAAGAGCACCGCAGTTGCGGCGGTGTCCCGATCTTCCCCTCGGACCTTGAAAATCCGGGAGAGGGCCACGTGGAGGTGTCGCGCCGGTTCGTACCCATATCCGCAGCAGGTCTCCAAGGTGAAGAGCCTCTAGTCGATAGAATAATGTAGGTAAGGGAAGTCGGCAAATTGGATCCGTAACTTCGGGATAAGGATTGGCTCTGAGGATCGGGGCGTGTCGGGCTTGGTCGGGAAGTGGGTCAGCGCTAACGTGCCGGGCCTGGGCGAGGTGAGTGCCGTAGGGGTGCCGGTAAGTGCGGGCGTTTAGCGCGGGCGTGGTCTGCTCTCGCCGTTGGTCGGCCTCGTGCTGGCCGGCGGTGCAGGATGCGCGCGCCTGCGCGGCGTTCGCGCCCCGGTGCTTCAACCTGCGTGCAGGATCCGAGCTCGGTCCCGTGCCTTGGCCTCCCACGGATCTTCCTTGCTGCGAGGCCGCGTCCGCCTTAGCGTGCTCCTCCGGGGGCGCGCGGGTGCGCGGATTCTCTTCGGCCGCCATTCAACGATCAACTCAGAACTGGCACGGACTGGGGGAATCCGACTGTCTAATTAAAACAAAGCATTGCGATGGCCCTAGCGGGTGTTGACGCAATGTGATTTCTGCCCAGTGCTCTGAATGTCAACGTGAAGAAATTCAAGCAAGCGCGGGTAAACGGCGGGAGTAACTATGACTCTCTTGGGTTATAGTTACAGGGAGAGTGATGCGCAATACATGGGCCTAGCCCTCTTAGCCTCTCCTCTCCTGCGGTCTTCTCCCCTTCTCGTGGGCCCGCTGATTTTCGCAGAGTGGAAGACCGCACCAGGGGCTTGGGGGGGTTACCAGCCCCCCCTCGCATTATCCCTTTATAGTTGGGGGCAGCCGACAAGAAACAAGAGATGGTGGCCCTTCCGCTGAAGGTGCCACCCCAGCTACCCCAGCACCTATCCGGCCAACCGGCCGTAACGAAAATGCGATAGTTTGTGTAGCTCCCTTTGCTTGCAGTGAGTGCCACCGCACTTTTACCACGAAGAACGGTCTCGGGGTCCATCGCCGCCGCCAACACCCTGCGGCCGCCAACGCTGAGATCGTGACGGAGAGGCATCGCGCGAGGTGGACGGAGGAAGAAGTCCTGTCGCTCCCCAAGGCAGAGGCCGAACTGTTCCTTGAGAGGGACGCCCGGTTCTTCTTTGTTAATCAAGAACTCATCAGGATGTTCCCCGACCGAACGCTCGAGGCAATCAAGTGCCGACGGCGGCAAGCTGCCCACAAGCAGCTTGTCCGCCAATTCATGGAGGCGCTTGAGATCGGTCGGGGGGAAGAGCCGGCGTCCCGCCGGGGAGCAGCGAGCTCGCTGCCTGACGCGGGCGAGGCCGCTGCGCCGCCCGTCGACGCAGCCGAGGACTTCGCGGCCGACACCACCGGGCCGCCGTCGGAGGGGCCGACTGACGCCGCCATCTGGGAGCATCTGGCGGGGCTGCCTGCTTCCGCCCAGCGTTTCTCTGCCCTGGATCGAGTCATTGGTCTGGGGCGGGGCACGCCGCCCGATGTCATCCTGGGCATGCTCCCGGATGCCCTTGCGTCGGTCGGGTCCAGGGGGGAGAGGTTGATCAC
>NW_025729228.1:180000-185000 GCF_021461385.2 Schistocerca piceifrons
ATTCTCCAGTGGCTCTGCCGCACGAAGCCGTGGACCGGCAATGACTCTACCCGCACCCGTTCGTGGACCACCCCAACCGCCAAACTCGCACCTCCAGCGGATGAACGGCGGACGTTTCCCGCACTCGTAAAGTGCAATCCACCCCTATAACTTGCGTTTCATGAAGAGTTATTTCCAATATGCGACATTCCCGCTGTCCGTATACATGGGCCGCGACCTGTACCACTGACGAGCGAGAGACGCGATCGCGTTGCTCACTGTACGGCGTCCGATACCGAGCCATCAGCATGTCGGTCCCCATGCGCGTTGCACTCGCACTCGCACTCGCACTCGCAGTCGCAAAAACGTGGCGCAAATATATTACGCGGAAGAGTTATAACAGACCGAGCCCCACTGCATGGGGGAGTCTTTGTCACTAATGTACACAGATGGAACATTTTGGACTGGAACCAGATTACCCGTACACACGGCGCTGATTAGTAATCAATGCAGAGCCATCAAACTACAGAAAATATATACAACTGTCCGTATACATGCTGAAAGAGTCTGCCCACAATGGGAACCACACGTCAGCCAGACACTCTGATCACGCACCACTCTCTGCTTCTAACAGGCGCACATACAATACGTAAGCACCAGCATGGAACAACATCCAGTGCATCCTCTCCGCCACATTACACAATCCACACTATCACAACCAGACCAGGAGGTCCATGCGGAAAATAGAATATCCCACCCTTTCGACATCCACCATTGCGCAGATAAGGCACCAACACCCACACATGTCCTATACAACGGTGCACCCAACATCACAATAGTACCTCCTGTCACAGCGCACAAACAATGACATGAGTCAAAGACACAGGTCTGACACAAGCATAGAATTGGAGCGCCGCCTCTAATAAGCCAAAGGTGCATCCTGACGTGACAAATCTCATCATGTCACAAGCATTCACTTACTATAATCACTATCAACGAACCTGCCGCCCCCGCCCCCGCCCCCCCCCCCCTACACCTTTCCTTACAACAACGTGTAACCTAACCTAACCTATGTTGTACCTTAACCTAACCTATGTTGTGCCTTAACCTAACCTATGTTGTGCCTTAACCTAACCTATGTTGTGCCTTAACCTAACCTATGTTGTGCCTTAACCTAACCTATGTTGTGCCTTAACCTAACCTATGTTGTGCCTTAACCTAACCTATGTTGTGCCTTAACCTAACCTATGTTGTGTCTTAACCTAACCCATGTTGTACCCTAACCTAACCCATGTTGTCCCCTAACCTAACCCATGTTGTCCCCTAACCTAACCCATGTTGTCCCCTAACCTAACCCATGTTGTCCCCTAACCTAACCCATGTTGTCCCCTAACCTAACCCATGTTGTCCCCTAACCTAACCCATGTTGTCCCCTAACCTAACCCATGTTGTCCCCTAACCTAACCCATGTTGTCCCCTAACCTAACCCATGTTGTCCCCTAACCTAACCCATGTTGTCCCCTAACCTAACCCATGTTGTCCCCTAACCTAACCCATGTTGTCCCCTAACCTAACCCATGTTGTCCCCTAACCTAACCCATGTTGTCCCCTAACCTAACCCATGTTGTCCCCTAACCTAACCCATGTTGTCCCCTAACCTAACCCATGTTGTCCCCTAACCTAACCCATGTTGTCCCCTAACCTAACCCATGTTGTCCCCTAACCTAACCCATGTTGTCCCCTAACCTAACCCATGTTGTCCCCTAACCTAACCCATGTTGTCCCCTAACCTAACCCATGTTGTCCCCTAACCTAACCCACGTTGTCCCCTAACCTAACCCACGTTGTCCCCTAACCTAACCCACGTTGTCCCCTAACCTAACCCACGTTGTCCCCTAACCTAACCCACGTTGTGCCTTAACGTAACCCACGTTGTGCCTTAACGTAACCCACGTTGTGCCTTAACGTAACCCACGTTGTGCCTTAACGTAACCCACGTTGTGCCTTAACGTAACCCACGTTGTGCCTTAACGTAACCCACGTTGTGCCTTAACGTAACCCACGTTGTGCCTTAACGTAACCCACGTTGTGCCTTAACGTAACCCACGTTGTGCCTTAACCTAACCCACGTTGTCCGCTAACGTAACCCACGTTGTCCGCTAACGTAACCCACGTTGTCCGCTAACGTAATCCACGTTGTCCGCTAACGTAACCCACGTTGTCCGCTAACGTAACCCACGTTGTCGCCTAAACCTGCTCTGTAATTGTTATACGACTCGTTCAATTAGTGTAGTGTTGCCCACCCGCAACCCTCGCAATATAGTTCGCTACTCGCACTGCCCGCTCCCCTGTGTATCGCTTCATGTTAAACACCTTGCAAGTCTTGCTGACTTTCCACATGCTCCTGCTGTACACTGTAATGTGGATGGCAGCAGGACGTACATGCCGCCCCCCGCCCCACCCCTCCCCACGTCCCCACCTTGCCCCCTGCCTTCGCAAGCTGGTTGGTGAGAAGTTTGCATGTTCAATGCCCTTCGCATGCGACGTACTCAGGCTACGTTGTGGTGCGGCCTGTGTCAACTGTCCGCTGATGTCGTACGCATAAACCACAATCTGTACTGCACATTCGTCCTTATGTACTGAATGATACATCGTGGCACATGTGTGACCGTACAACGACTGCGCCCAAAAACGGCGGACCATACAGTGCAAATATTGTGCACGCAGCTACGTGTCGTCTCCCTATGAGAGCTGGATTGCAGTGTGGTACGCCATAGAGACGTGTGGGAGGAACGAACGCCGTGGATGGCGATCAGCATGAGCTGTCTGTTGATGTATTCGGGCCTAGTCGTCTCTCCTCAAACACCGTGATAGCATGGTGCACCGCGTTCCATATCTGCGACATGCTACAGAGGCCGGTTGACAGTCGTTCGAGCAATGGACATCGCATACGCACGGGGGCCACCTTCCACGTATTGTCTAGGCGTGCACATTTTGTTGCGTGTATGTGGGCAGACGTAGTGTGGCGTGACACCTGACACAGGCATGCAATAATCGTTGAAGTTGCTAATGGCGATGGACGCCTACGTTTTCTGGTGAAGTTACGCAAATGAAGAAATGGTAACCCGTTGTGGTGCGGTTGTTCTCGCTAGGGGTGAATCGGTGATGGCGACGATAGGTTGAGGTACTAACCGGTTGTTCCAGCGATACCCACCATGCCGATGAAACTGAACGGCATCTGGGTGTGAAGCGATACGCGGCGGTGGCTGGGTGGGACCGTCCCCGGCCGGTGAGGGGGCGCCTCCCGGCGTGCTGGCCGCGCGGTGCGTGGGCGCACGCGCTACAGCCGGCTGGTGGGGGCGGCCAGTGGCAGGCGCGCCGGCCGACGGACGCGGCAGGCGTCGCAGCTGCGCGCCGGCGCACCCTGCGCGCGGCGCCGTGCGGCCAAAGTAGGTCCTCGCGGGCCCGGTGCGAAGCGCGGTGGACATCTTCAGTGTGCTGGTCCGATTGAGGACTGTGTGCGTTGAGGATGCGCCGCCGCCCGGCGCTCGGCGCCGCGACGCCGTCTGCTGCTCGGTCGCCCCAGCGGTTCTCGCTGGTGGTTTGTATCGCAGCTGTGCGGATGTGTTGGCGCGTGCGCTGTGCTGGGAGAGTTCGCTTCGGCACCCAAGTGGGGCTTTTGTCCTTCTGTGGCGCTGGCGTTGGAGCTGCCGGTCACCGTAGGTGGCGCGTGTTGTCTCCCGCCGGCAATGCCACGACAGCACGCTCCCGGGCCTCTGTCGGCAGCGGCAAGCTCAGTTGGGAGCACGGGTGGTCGCACCGAAAGCGTCTACTCGCCTAACTCCGGGCGATTGCGCCTCTCTCGAACCCGACCAAGTACTTGGGACGGCGCTGCGCGCCGCCGGGACCTGAGAGGGTTTCGAGGTGTATTGTGCAGGGGAGCTCAGCCTCCTCCTGTTTGCAGAATGATTGAGCGAACGCTTGCGTGTTCGCGCGGGCCCCCGGGACACACTCCCGGGCGGCCGGCTGCTCAGCTCTAGTTGACGCAGCTCCCTGGTTGATCCTGCCAGTAGTCATATGCTTGTCTCAAAGATTAAGCCATGCATGTCTCAGTACAAGCCGCATTAAGGTGAAACCGCGAATGGCTCATTAAATCAGTTATGGTTCCTTAGATCGTACCCACGTTACTTGGATAACTGTGGTAATTCTAGAGCTAATACATGCAAACAGAGTCCCGACCAGAGATGGAAGGGACGCTTTTATTAGATCAAAACCAATCGGTCGGCTCGTCCGGTCCGTTTGCCTTGGTGACTCTGAATAACTTTGGGCTGATCGCACGGTCCTCGTACCGGCGACGCATCTTTCAAATGTCTGCCTTATCAACTGTCGATGGTAGGTTCTGCGCCTACCATGGTTGTAACGGGTAACGGGGAATCAGGGTTCGATTCCGGAGAGGGAGCCTGAGAAACGGCTACCACATCCAAGGAAGGCAGCAGGCGCGCAAATTACCCACTCCCGGCACGGGGAGGTAGTGACGAAAAATAACGATACGGGACTCATCCGAGGCCCCGTAATCGGAATGAGTACACTTTAAATCCTTTAACGAGTATCTATTGGAGGGCAAGTCTGGTGCCAGCAGCCGCGGTAATTCCAGCTCCAATAGCGTATATTAAAGTTGTTGCGGTTAAAAAGCTCGTAGTTGGATTTGTGTCCCACGCTGTTGGTTCACCGCCCGTCGGTGTTTAACTGGCATGTATCGTGGGACGTCCTGCCGGTGGGGCGAGCCGAAGGCGTGCGACCGCCCCGTGCGTGCTCGTGCGTCCCGAGGCGGACCCCGTTGAAATCCTACCAGGGTGCTCTTTATTGAGTGTCTCGGTGGGCCGGCACGTTTACTTTGAACAAATTAGAGTGCTTAAAGCAGGCAAGCCCGCCTGAATACTGTGTGCATGGAATAATGGAATAGGACCTCGGTTCTATTTTGTTGGTTTTCGGAACCCGAGGTAATGATTAATAGGGACAGG
>NW_025729228.1:192500-202500 GCF_021461385.2 Schistocerca piceifrons
TAGAATATCCCACCCTTTCGACATCCACCATTGCGCAGATAAGGCACCAACACCCACACATGTCCTATACAACGGTGCACCCAACATCACAATAGTACCTCCTGTCACAGCGCACAAACAATGACATGAGTCAAAGACACAGGTCTGACACAAGCATAGAATTGGAGCGCCGCCTCTAATAAGCCAAAGGTGCATCCTGACGTGACAAATCTCATCATGTCACAAGCATTCACTTACTATAATCACTATCAACGAACCTGCCGCCCCCGCCCCCGCCCCCCCCCCCCTACACCTTTCCTTACAACAACGTGTAACCTAACCTAACCTATGTTGTACCTTAACCTAACCTATGTTGTGCCTTAACCTAACCTATGTTGTGCCTTAACCTAACCTATGTTGTGCCTTAACCTAACCTATGTTGTGCCTTAACCTAACCTATGTTGTGCCTTAACCTAACCTATGTTGTGCCTTAACCTAACCTATGTTGTGCCTTAACCTAACCTATGTTGTGCCTTAACCTAACCTATGTTGTGTCTTAACCTAACCCATGTTGTACCCTAACCTAACCCATGTTGTCCCCTAACCTAACCCATGTTGTCCCCTAACCTAACCCATGTTGTCCCCTAACCTAACCCATGTTGTCCCCTAACCTAACCCATGTTGTCCCCTAACCTAACCCATGTTGTCCCCTAACCTAACCCATGTTGTCCCCTAACCTAACCCATGTTGTCCCCTAACCTAACCCATGTTGTCCCCTAACCTAACCCATGTTGTCCCCTAACCTAACCCATGTTGTCCCCTAACCTAACCCATGTTGTCCCCTAACCTAACCCATGTTGTCCCCTAACCTAACCCATGTTGTCCCCTAACCTAACCCATGTTGTCCCCTAACCTAACCCATGTTGTCCCCTAACCTAACCCATGTTGTCCCCTAACCTAACCCATGTTGTCCCCTAACCTAACCCATGTTGTCCCCTAACCTAACCCATGTTGTCCCCTAACCTAACCCATGTTGTCCCCTAACCTAACCCATGTTGTCCCCTAACCTAACCCACGTTGTCCCCTAACCTAACCCACGTTGTCCCCTAACCTAACCCACGTTGTCCCCTAACCTAACCCACGTTGTCCCCTAACCTAACCCACGTTGTGCCTTAACGTAACCCACGTTGTGCCTTAACGTAACCCACGTTGTGCCTTAACGTAACCCACGTTGTGCCTTAACGTAACCCACGTTGTGCCTTAACGTAACCCACGTTGTGCCTTAACGTAACCCACGTTGTGCCTTAACGTAACCCACGTTGTGCCTTAACGTAACCCACGTTGTGCCTTAACCTAACCCACGTTGTCCGCTAACGTAACCCACGTTGTCCGCTAACGTAACCCACGTTGTCCGCTAACGTAACCCACGTTGTCCGCTAACGTAACCCACGTTGTCCGCTAACGTAACCCACGTTGTCGCCTAAACCTGCTCTGTAATTGTTATACGACTCGTTCAATTAGTGTAGTGTTGCCCACCCGCAACCCTCGCAATATAGTTCGCTACTCGCACTGCCCGCTCCCCTGTGTATCGCTTCATGTTAAACACCTTGCAAGTCTTGCTGACTTTCCACATGCTCCTGCTGTACACTGTAATGTGGATGGCAGCAGGACGTACATGCCGCCCCCCGCCCCACCCCTCCCCACGTCCCCACCTTGCCCCCTGCCTTCGCAAGCTGGTTGGTGAGAAGTTTGCATGTTCAATGCCCTTCGCATGCGACGTACTCAGGCTACGTTGTGGTGCGGCCTGTGTCAACTGTCCGCTGATGTCGTACGCATAAACCACAATCTGTACTGCACATTCGTCCTTATGTACTGAATGATACATCGTGGCACATGTGTGACCGTACAACGACTGCGCCCAAAAACGGCGGACCATACAGTGCAAATATTGTGCACGCAGCTACGTGTCGTCTCCCTATGAGAGCTGGATTGCAGTGTGGTACGCCATAGAGACGTGTGGGAGGAACGGACGCCGTGGATGGCGATCAGCATGAGCTGTCTGTTGATGTATTCGGGCCTAGTCGTCTCTCCTCAAACACCGTGATAGCATGGTGCACCGCGTTCCATATCTGCGACATGCTACAGAGGCCGGTTGACAGTCGTTCGAGCAATGGACATCGCATACGTACGGGGGCCACCTTCCACGTATTGTCTAGGCGTGCACATTTTGTTGCGTGTATGTGGGCAGACGTAGTGTGGCGTGACACCTGACACAGGCATGCAATAATCGTTGAAGTTGCTAATGGCGATGGACGCCTACGTTTTCTGGTGAAGTTACGCAAATGAAGAAATGGTAACCCGTTGTGGTGCGGTTGTTCTCGCTAGGGGTGAATCGGTGATGGCGACGATAGGTTGAGGTACTAACCGGTTGTTCCAGCGATACCCACCATGCCGATGAAACTGAACGGCATCTGGGTGTGAAGCGATACGCGGCGGTGGCTGGGTGGGACCGTCCCCGGCCGGTGAGGGGGCGCCTCCCGGCGTGCTGGCCGCGCGGTGCGTGGGCGCACGCGCTACAGCCGGCTGGTGGGGGCGGCCAGTGGCAGGCGCGCCGGCCGACGGACGCGGCAGGCGTCGCAGCTGCGCGCCGGCGCACCCTGCGCGCGGCGCCGTGCGGCCAAAGTAGGTCCTCGCGGGCCCGGTGCGAAGCGCGGTGGACATCTTCAGTGTGCTGGTCCGATTGAGGACTGTGTGCGTTGAGGATGCGCCGCCGCCCGGCGCTCGGCGCCGCGACGCCGTCTGCTGCTCGGTCGCCCCAGCGGTTCTCGCTGGTGGTTTGTATCGCAGCTGTGCGGATGTGTTGGCGCGTGCGCTGTGCTGGGAGAGTTCGCTTCGGCACCCAAGTGGGGCTTTTGTCCTTCTGTGGCGCTGGCGTTGGAGCTGCCGGTCACCGTAGGTGGCGCGTGTTGTCTCCCGCCGGCAATGCCACGACAGCACGCTCCCGGGCCTCTGTCGGCAGCGGCAAGCTCAGTTGGGAGCACGGGTGGTCGCACCGAAAGCGTCTACTCGCCTAACTCCGGGCGATTGCGCCTCTCTCGAACCCGACCAAGTACTTGGGACGGCGCTGCGCGCCGCCGGGACCTGAGAGGGTTTCGAGGTGTATTGTGCAGGGGAGCTCAGCCTCCTCCTGTTTGCAGAATGATTGAGCGAACGCTTGCGTGTTCGCGCGGGCCCCCGGGACACACTCCCGGGCGGCCGGCTGCTCAGCTCTAGTTGACGCAGCTCCCTGGTTGATCCTGCCAGTAGTCATATGCTTGTCTCAAAGATTAAGCCATGCATGTCTCAGTACAAGCCGCATTAAGGTGAAACCGCGAATGGCTCATTAAATCAGTTATGGTTCCTTAGATCGTACCCACGTTACTTGGATAACTGTGGTAATTCTAGAGCTAATACATGCAAACAGAGTCCCGACCAGAGATGGAAGGGACGCTTTTATTAGATCAAAACCAATCGGTCGGCTCGTCCGGTCCGTTTGCCTTGGTGACTCTGAATAACTTTGGGCTGATCGCACGGTCCTCGTACCGGCGACGCATCTTTCAAATGTCTGCCTTATCAACTGTCGATGGTAGGTTCTGCGCCTACCATGGTTGTAACGGGTAACGGGGAATCAGGGTTCGATTCCGGAGAGGGAGCCTGAGAAACGGCTACCACATCCAAGGAAGGCAGCAGGCGCGCAAATTACCCACTCCCGGCACGGGGAGGTAGTGACGAAAAATAACGATACGGGACTCATCCGAGGCCCCGTAATCGGAATGAGTACACTTTAAATCCTTTAACGAGTATCTATTGGAGGGCAAGTCTGGTGCCAGCAGCCGCGGTAATTCCAGCTCCAATAGCGTATATTAAAGTTGTTGCGGTTAAAAAGCTCGTAGTTGGATTTGTGTCCCACGCTGTTGGTTCACCGCCCGTCGGTGTTTAACTGGCATGTATCGTGGGACGTCCTGCCGGTGGGGCGAGCCGAAGGCGTGCGACCGCCCCGTGCGTGCTCGTGCGTCCCGAGGCGGACCCCGTTGAAATCCTACCAGGGTGCTCTTTATTGAGTGTCTCGGTGGGCCGGCACGTTTACTTTGAACAAATTAGAGTGCTTAAAGCAGGCAAGCCCGCCTGAATACTGTGTGCATGGAATAATGGAATAGGACCTCGGTTCTATTTTGTTGGTTTTCGGAACCCGAGGTAATGATTAATAGGGACAGGCGGGGGCATTCGTATTGCGACGTTAGAGGTGAAATTCTTGGATCGTCGCAAGACGAACAGAAGCGAAAGCATTTGCCAAGTATGTTTTCATTAATCAAGAACGAAAGTTAGAGGTTCGAAGGCGATCAGATACCGCCCTAGTTCTAACCATAAACGATGCCAGCCAGCGATCCGCCGCAGTTCCTCCGATGACTCGGCGGGCAGCCTCCGGGAAACCAAAGCTTTTGGGTTCCGGGGGAAGTATGGTTGCAAAGCTGAAACTTAAAGGAATTGACGGAAGGGCACCACCAGGAGTGGAGCCTGCGGCTTAATTTGACTCAACACGGGAAACCTCACCAGGCCCGGACACCGGAAGGATTGACAGATTGATAGCTCTTTCTTGATTCGGTGGGTGGTGGTGCATGGCCGTTCTTAGTTGGTGGAGCGATTTGTCTGGTTAATTCCGATAACGAACGAGACTCTAGCCTGCTAACTAGTCGCGTGACATCCTTCGTGCTGTCAGCGATTACTTTTCTTCTTAGAGGGACAGGCGGCTTCTAGCCGCACGAGATTGAGCAATAACAGGTCTGTGATGCCCTTAGATGTTCTGGGCCGCACGCGCGCTACACTGAAGGAATCAGCGTGTCTTCCTAGGCCGAAATGTCGGGGTAACCCGCTGAACCTCCTTCGTGCTAGGGATTGGGGCTTGCAATTGTTCCCCATGAACGAGGAATTCCCAGTAAGCGCGAGTCATAAGCTCGCGTTGATTACGTCCCTGCCCTTTGTACACACCGCCCGTCGCTACTACCGATTGAATGATTTAGTGAGGTCTTCGGACTGGTACGCGGCATTGACTCTGTCGTTGCCGATGCTACCGGAAAGATGACCAAACTTGATCATTTAGAGGAAGTAAAAGTCGTAACAAGGTTTCCGTAGGTGAACCTGCGGAAGGATCATTACCGACTAGACTGCATGTCTTTCGATGTGCGTGTCGTGTCGCGCAACACGCTACCTGTACGGCTCGCCGTAGCCGTGCGCCGCGTGCGGAACCACGCGTGCCTCTCAAAACTAGCGGCAATGTTGTGTGGTACGAGCGCTGAAGCGCTGGAGCGGCTGGCCTGCGGCACCTGGCGCCTGGCGCCGGTTTTGAATGACTTTCGCCCGAGTGCCTGTCCGCTCCGGTGTGGAGCCGTACGACGCCCGTCGGCCGTGAGGCCGTTGGACACAGAACGCTGGAACAGGGGCCGCCACACGCCTCACTCCCGCCTATGCGACCGTCTCGAAAGAGACGGCGGAAACTTGAGAAAAGATCACCCAGGACGGTGGATCACTCGGCTCGTGGGTCGATGAAGAACGCAGCAAATTGCGCGTCGACATGTGAACTGCAGGACACATGAACATCGACGTTTCGAACGCACATTGCGGTCCATGGATTCCGTTCCCGGGCCACGTCTGGCTGAGGGTCGGCTACGTATACTGAAGCGCGCGGCGTTTGCCCCGCTTCGCAGACCTGGGAGTGTCGCGGCCGCCTGTGGGGCCGGCCGCGTCTCCTCAAACGTGCGATGCGCGCCCGTCGCCTGGCGGTTCGCATACCGGTACTTTCTCGGTAGCGTGCACAGCCGGCTGGCGGTGTGGCGTGCGACACCTCGTACAACGACCTCAGAGCAGGCGAGACTACCCGCTGAATTTAAGCATATTACTAAGCGGAGGAAAAGAAACTAACAAGGATTCCCCCAGTAGCGGCGAGCGAACAGGGAAGAGTCCAGCACCGAACCCCGCAGGCTGCCGCCTGTCGTGGCATGTGGTGTTTGGGAGGGTCCACTACCCCGACGCCTCGCGCCGAGCCCAAGTCCAACTTGAATGAGGCCACGGCCCGTAGAGGGTGCCAGGCCCGTAGCGGCCGGTGCGAGCGTCGGCGGGACCTCTCCTTCGAGTCGGGTTGCTTGAGAGTGCAGCTCCAAGTGGGTGGTAAACTCCATCTGAGACTAAATATGACCACGAGACCGATAGCGAACAAGTACCGTGAGGGAAAGTTGAAAAGAACTTTGAAGAGAGAGTTCAAAAGTACGTGAAACCGTTCTGGGGTAAACGTGAGAAGTCCGAAAGGTCGAACGGGTGAGATTCACGCCCATCCGGCCACTGGCCTCCGCCCTCGGCAGATGGGGCCGGCCGCCCGCGCGGAGCAATCCGCGGCGGGGTCGTGTCCGGTTGCCTTTCCACTCGCCGCGGGGTGGGGCCGTTCCGGTGTGCGGTGGGCCGCACTTCTCCCCTAGTAGGACGTCGCGACCCGCTGGGTGCCGGCCTACGGCCCGGGTGCGCAGCCTGTCCTTCCGCGGGCCTCGGTTCGCGTCTGTTGGGCAGAGCCCCGGTGTCCTGGCTGGCTGCCCGGCGGTATATCTGGAGGAGTCGATTCGCCCCTTTGGGCGCTCGGGCTCCCGGCAAGCGCGCGCGGTTCTTCCCGGATGACGGACCTACCTGGCCCGGCCCCGGACCCGCGCCGCTGTTGGCTCGGGATGCTCTCGGGCGGAATAATCGCTCCCGTCAGCGGCGCTTCAGCTTTGGACAATTTCACGACCCGTCTTGAAACACGGACCAAGGAGTCTAACATGTGCGCGAGTCATTGGGCTGTACGAAACCTAAAGGCGTAATGAAAGTGAAGGTCTCGCCTTGCGCGGGCCGAGGGAGGATGGGGCTTCCCCGCCCTTCACGGGGCGGCGGCCTCCGCACTCCCGGGGCGTCTCGTCCTCATTGCGAGGTGAGGCGCACCTAGAGCGTACACGTTGGGACCCGAAAGATGGTGAACTATGCCTGGCCAGGACGAAGTCAGGGGAAACCCTGATGGAGGTCCGTAGCGATTCTGACGTGCAAATCGATCGTCGGAGCTGGGTATAGGGGCGAAAGACTAATCGAACCATCTAGTAGCTGGTTCCCTCCGAAGTTTCCCTCAGGATAGCTGGTGCTCGTACGAGTCTCATCCGGTAAAGCGAATGATTAGAGGCCTTGGGGCCGAAACGACCTCAACCTATTCTCAAACTTTAAATGGGTGAGATCTCCGGCTTGCTTGATATGCTGAAGCCGCGAGCAAACGACTCGGATCGGAGTGCCAAGTGGGCCACTTTTGGTAAGCAGAACTGGCGCTGTGGGATGAACCAAACGCCGAGTTAAGGCGCCCGAATCGACGCTCATGGGAAACCATGAAAGGCGTTGGTTGCTTAAGACAGCAGGACGGTGGCCATGGAAGTCGGAATCCGCTAAGGAGTGTGTAACAACTCACCTGCCGAAGCAACTAGCCCTGAAAATGGATGGCGCTGAAGCGTCGTGCCTATACTCGGCCGTCAGTCTGGCAGTCATGGCCGGTCCTTGCGGCCGGCCGCGAAGCCCTGACGAGTAGGAGGGTCGCGGCGGTGGGCGCAGAAGGGTCTGGGCGTGAGCCTGCCTGGAGCCGCCGTCGGTGCAGATCTTGGTGGTAGTAGCAAATACTCCAGCGAGGCCCTGGAGGGCTGACGCGGAGAAGGGTTTCGTGTGAACAGCCGTTGCACACGAGTCAGTCGATCCTAAGCCCTAGGAGAAATCCGATGTTGATGGGGGCCGTCATAGCATGATGCGCTTTGTGCTGGCCCCCGTTGGGCGAAAGGGAATCCGGTTCCTATTCCGGAACCCGGCAGCGGAACCGATACAAGTCGGGCCCCTCTTTTAGAGATGCTCGTCGGGGTAACCCAAAAGGACCCGGAGACGCCGTCGGGAGATCGGGGAAGAGTTTTCTTTTCTGCATGAGCGTTCGAGTTCCCTGGAATCCTCTAGCAGGGAGATAGGGTTTGGAACGCGAAGAGCACCGCAGTTGCGGCGGTGTCCCGATCTTCCCCTCGGACCTTGAAAATCCGGGAGAGGGCCACGTGGAGGTGTCGCGCCGGTTCGTACCCATATCCGCAGCAGGTCTCCAAGGTGAAGAGCCTCTAGTCGATAGAATAATGTAGGTAAGGGAAGTCGGCAAATTGGATCCGTAACTTCGGGATAAGGATTGGCTCTGAGGATCGGGGCGTGTCGGGCTTGGTCGGGAAGTGGGTCAGCGCTAACGTGCCGGGCCTGGGCGAGGTGAGTGCCGTAGGGGTGCCGGTAAGTGCGGGCGTTTAGCGCGGGCGTGGTCTGCTCTCGCCGTTGGTCGGCCTCGTGCTGGCCGGCGGTGCAGGATGCGCGCGCCTGCGCGGCGTTCGCGCCCCGGTGCTTCAACCTGCGTGCAGGATCCGAGCTCGGTCCCGTGCCTTGGCCTCCCACGGATCTTCCTTGCTGCGAGGCCGCGTCCGCCTTAGCGTGCTCCTCCGGGGGCGCGCGGGTGCGCGGATTCTCTTCGGCCGCCATTCAACGATCAACTCAGAACTGGCACGGACTGGGGGAATCCGACTGTCTAATTAAAACAAAGCATTGCGATGGCCCTAGCGGGTGTTGACGCAATGTGATTTCTGCCCAGTGCTCTGAATGTCAACGTGAAGAAATTCAAGCAAGCGCGGGTAAACGGCGGGAGTAACTATGACTCTCTTAAGGTGGCCAAGTGGCGGCGGTGTGGCTGCATCCGGACTTGGCTTTTCGAAGTGCGGTCTTGATGTAGTCGTGCTGCTGCTGCGAGGTGCCTTCCTTGGGTTATAGTTACAGGGAGAGTGATGCGCATTACATGGGCCTAGCCCTCTTAGCCTCTCCTCTCCTGCGGTCTTCTCCCCTTCTCGTGGGCCCGCTGATTTTCGCAGAGTGGAAGACCGCACCAGGGGCTTGGGGGGGTTACCAGCCCCCCCCTCGCATTATCCCTTTATAGTTGGGGGCAGCCGACAAGAAACAAGAGATGGTGGCCCTTCCGCTGAAGGTGCCACCCCAGCTACCCCAGCACCTATCCGGCCAACCGGCCGTAACGAAAATGCGATAGTTTGTGTAGCTCCCTTTGCTTGCAGTGAGTGCCACCGCACTTTTACCACGAAGAACGGTCTCGGGGTCCATCGCCGCCGCCAACACCCTGCGGCCGCCAACGCTGAGATCGTGACGGAGAGGCATCGCGCGAGGTGGACGGAGGAAGAAGTCCTGTCGCTCGCCAAGGCAGAGGCCGAACTGTTCCTTGAGAGGGACGCCCGGTTCTTCTTTGTAAATCAAGAACTTACCAGGATGTTCCCCGACCGAACGCTTGAGGCAATCAAGTGCCGTCGGCGGCAAGCTGCCCACAAGCAGCTTGTCCGCCAATTCATGGAGGCACTTGAGATCGGTCGGGGCGAAGAGCCGGCGTCCCGCCGTGGAGCAGCGAGCTCGCTGCCTGACGCGGGCGAGGCCGCTGCGCCGCCCGTCGACGCAGCCGAGGACTTCGCGGCCGACACCACCGGGCCGCCGCCGGAGGGGCCGACTGACGCCGCCATCTGGGAGCATCTGGCGGGGCTACCTGCTTCCGCCCAGCGTTTCTCTGCCCTGGATCGAGTCATTGGTCTGGGGCGGGGCACGCCGCCCGATGTCATCCTGGGCATGCTCCCGGATGCCCTTGCGTCGGTCGGGTCCAGGGGGGAGAGGTCGATCACCAGGACACAGCGGCCGCGCCAATCATCCAAGCGGCCGCCTGCCGCCCCGCCGCTGCAGAAGCGCAAGCGGCGCCGCTGGGAATACGCGCGCACACAGGACGCCTTCCGTAGGTCGCGTGCACGTTGCGTGCGCGGCTTGCTGGACGGCACCCTGCTGCAGCCGCCACCCGACATCCCCGGTCTGCTGGACTTCTGGGCGGACCTCTTCACGAAGAAGCCGATCTCCACCGCCGGCTTCATCC